>NW_005871413.1:256303-261084 GCF_000147115.1 Myotis lucifugus
TATCGCTTCTAGATAGAGAGGAAAGGGAGAGGAAAGAGTGAGATAAACATCAGTGATGAAAGAAGATACCTTGATTGGGGTGCCTCCTGTCCCACCCAGTACTGGGGATCACATTCGAAATCTGGGCATGTGCCTTGACTGCGAATCGAACCAGTGACCTCTTGGTTCATGGGTCGACGCTCAACCACTGAGCTACACCAGCCCGGCAACTGCCTGCATTCTTGGCTGTGGTCCCTTGCTCCATCCTTAAAGGAAAGTCTAGGCCTGGAGGTGATGCACGGGAGGCAGTTCCGTGGGAGGACGCAGACCGGGGTCTGGCCATGAGTTACTCAACCCTCCTGGGCCTTGATTTTCTTGTTAAATGGGAAAAAAGGGTAGAAGACACACTAGGCCAGGTTATTGTGAGGATTAAATGATTTGTAAAGACACACAGTTGCTAGCTGTCTAAGACCTTGCAATAGCATGCCGTGTCCACATCTTAGAAACAGGGCATGACAGGCTCCCACGCCTTTTTATAGTGCCTGGGCACTCGGTGAAACAGAACTAGAATTAAGGCTGCCCTCTGAGAATTTAAACCAGAAAAGAAGTTGGTAAAATGCTGATGAGGAACATGGGTTCATGTTCCAGGCTCTGTCACAAATTCACTAGGTGACCTGTGTTCCCTCCCTGTGCCTCAGTTTCCTCGACTGTAAAATAAACACAGAGGTGGTACTAAGAGAGAACATGTGTAAAGTCCTGAACTTCATACAGAGCAAGCACTCTTTAAATGGTCAGGTTTCTTAGTGATACTCATAGCTACTCTATATCAGAAATGTTACAGAGAACCCAACCCATAGTCACTGAAACAAGTAAAGGTTCATTTTCCCTATTATTACCAACAAGGATATTACATAATGGGTCAGAGTGTGCCCTTTTCACCTGCTTCCTGTGGTCACAAGCCTGCCGCAGCATCTGCTTTCAGTAGGTCCTTGCTGAAAGCAGGGGCCATTCTAGGGCAGAGGGGCTCCGTGTCCTCCCTTCTCTCAAGGAGGAAAATCTTTCCTGGAAGCTCTTCGGCCGACTTGCTCTTAATGTCTCTGTCCAGAACTAGGTCATGTGCTGAGCTAGTTGGAATTAGGTTTGGCTGTAAGTAATAGGAAAACGCTAAATAAATGAGGCTTAAATGAGCTTGAAGTTTATTTCTGACTCATGATCAAAAAGTCTGGTGGCACCTGACTGGCGTGGCTCAGTGGTTGAGCATGGACCTATGGACCAGGAGGTCACAGTTCGATTGCTGGTCAGGGCACATGCCCAGGTTGTGGGCTTGATCCCCAGTGTGGGGCGTGCAGGAGGCAGCTGATTAATGACTTTCATCATTGATGTTTCTATCTCCCTCTCCCTTTCTCTGTGGGAAAAAAAGAAAGTCTGGTGGCAAGCCAAGCTGAAATGGTACTCTGTGGTGTTAGGGTGTCAGGCTTGCATGTCCTCCATTCTGCCCTCCCCATCCCCAGGTTACCTCAAGGTCCCAAGATGACTGCTAAAACCCCAGCCGTCATAGCTCCATTCCAGACAGAAAGGAAGGGAAAAGGCTGTCACCCAGTCTCCCCATAAGGACACTCCCTAGATGTCACACACGCCATTCCCACTTGGATTTCATTGGCCAGACGTTAATCTCATGGTAACATCCAGATGCAAAGGTGATTTGGAAATGTCTTTTCTTGGGGGTGGGGTGGGGTGGGGGTCATGTGCACAGCTGAAAAGCAAGGGTTAAGGAGCAGCAGCATAGCCAGTGTAGGAGCTCTTAACCCGGGCCCATCTATATTCCCAGGGCAGGTCCATGAATTTGGATGAGAAGAATAACATCTTTATTTTCACTAACCTCTAATTCAAATTTAACTTCTATTATGAACTCTAGTATTACAAGAGCATGTTGTAAGTAGCGTTAGCAAACCTGTGACTCTGTCCCCAGTGGAAATCATGACTGTTCCTAGCTCACTTCTAGTGTTTATGCTCACTTCTAGTTCAAAATTGTGGTTGTCATTAGACCTACCAAAGGGGTCCATGGGAGCCCCCCCACCCCGCCCCGAACCCCTCTCCCTCCCTCGATAAAAAACACACCAGAAATACAGATTGTTGGTGGTTACTGGTTAAGAGCCAGCTGGCTAGGTTTCAGATCCCAGTTCTGCCACCTACGAGTGTGTGAGGTTTCTTAACCTCCCTGTGCCTTCCTTTTCTCTGTCATAAAATGGGTGATCCTATATTTACCTCATAGTTGTTTTGAGGATCAAATGAGTTAAAACATTGGCACACCAGGAACAGTGTCTGGCACATAGCAAGTACCATGGAATTATTTGCTGTCTTTTTCTTTTTTTTTCTGTCTTTATTCTGTCACTATGGGAGAAGGGAAAAGAGACCTTGGTGGACAGCTAGCCAACTGCCACTCGTGCCCTTTTTGGAGCCCAAAATAAACCAGGATCCTGCCCTTATTGACCTATGTCTGGTGCTAAGGTATTCCCAGTAGTATGTAACTTGGTACTCACAGTAACTTTCTGAGGGTAGGTATTATAATCCCATTTCACAGGTGAGAAAGTTGAGGCTCAAAAAGGTACAAAGTGTGGCCCCAGATCCTACAGCCAATATGCAAAGCAGCTTAGCCTTGAACACAGGCAGTGAGGCTCCAAAGCGTCACCCTGTGCTGCCTTTTGTAAGCGTTTAAGGTGCTGTCTTCGCTGAAAGAAGCAGCAGATGTTCTTCATGAAACCCAAGCCGGAATCTCCAAGGAGGGCAGTGGAAAGAAGGGGGCTCTGCACCATGGCAGGCACGGCCTGATTCTCACGGGCCCACCCTTTGGGCATCTTTCCTAAGTGACAGCATGGTGTTGAGATTTTGAGTCAGGGCACCTGGCTTTTTGTCCTGGCTCTGCTGCTTTCCAGCAAGTGACAACTTCCCTGTGGATCAGAGGATTCTAGTAATAATACCTACCTCAGGGCGGAGTTGTAAGGATTGAGTATGTTAATTATCCAAGCCAAGTCCTTGATTGCTGCCAAGCACATAGGAAGCTTCCGGTAACTGTTAGCTGCTCCTGCTTGTTACTGGCCTTATGATGATATTCTCTGGCACTCCTCGCTGTCCTCAGGGCTGCTGCTCGCCTGGGGTGGCCCTGGCTCATGTGTACGTTTCCCCATAGCCCAGCTGTCAGAAGAACCCAGAGACCCAGCTTGAAGGTGACAAAGGAAAGAAATAGGCAACTGGGTCACCGCTCCCCCTGACATTTTATTATGGAAGACTTCAAACATACAGAACACTGAAAGACTAGTGCAGGGGCCAGAAACTGTGGCCCGTAGGCCAGATCCAGCCCGCTGTCTACTTTTGCAAATAAACTTTTATTGGAACACAGTCATGCCCATTTGTTTACATGTCTGGTTCTGCGGCTGATTTTGTGCTGCAAGGACGTAGTCAGGTAGTTGGGGCAGAGACCCTGTGGCCCGCAAGGCTGAAAACACTTTCTGGCAATTTACAGAGAGAGCCTCTGACTTCTGAGCTAGTGCAGTGAGTGCCATATTACTTAGCAGCCAGGTTCGCTGTTAGTGTTCACCATGTTCAGGTTTTTAAAAAAATCTCTTCATTTTATTTTTTGGTTGAAAATAAGTTGCAGACCTCGTAATACTTAATTTCATCGAGGTCCTTTTACAGTCAGGAAGGTGAGTTTTTGGACCCCCCTCAAGCCCAGATAGTCCAAAAACCTAGTGACGTCGTATCAAAAATGTGTATGTGTGGGGGGTGTTTCTGAGCGGAGGCCACCTTAGCATTTTATCATAGATTCTCCTCATTGTCTGTGATCCCAAAGGGATTTTTATTTTTTAAATACATTTTTATTGATTTCAGAGAGGAAGGGAGAGGGAGAGAGATAGAAATATCAATGATGAGAGAGAATCATTGATCGGCTGGGATTGAGCCCACAACCTAGGCATATGCCCTGACCGGGAATTGAACCCATGACCTGGTTCATACATAGATCGATGCTCAATCACTGAGCCATGCCAGCCAGGCCCTAAGGACTTTTTAAACGGAACTTATTTGATGTGTCACTGGCACACCTCTCCCCAGTTGCGTTGGGCCCAGGAAAGGACAGGCTGAGGGAGCCCGGTCCCTTCTTGCCCTGCTTCTCCTTCCAGGAAGAGAGTTCCCACTTGTGCCTGGCAGTGGCTTACTCATGAGCGTGTCCCCTTCCCTGTCACACATGATCTCATTGCATTCTGGCGATGGCACTGTGAGCCAGGGAGGGGAGGCCCCTTTGTGAAGATGGAGAAACAAGGGGGGAGGAGTTCACAGCCAGCCGGGCCATCACAGCTAGTTCGGAGTCCCCACTCTCTCCGTGCTCACTTAGCCGGTGCCTCTGCCTCTCCGAGCCTCTTCGCACAGTGGGGAAAGGGGGTGTCAGTCGTGCTTACCTTCCTGCATCCAGAGGATCACATGAGGTCCCACTGGAGGCTCCGAGGAAACTCATGCCCCTCTCCTAGCTTCCGGTGGCTGCTGGCAATTCTTGACATTCCTTGGTTTGTGGACGCATCTTCCTCCGTCTTCACCTGGCCTTTCCCTCTCTGTGTCTCTGTGTCTTCTTTTCTAAGGGTTTAGGCCTCTGCAGAGAAAACCTGCTCTTCTGTGTATCTCCTTTACTCCTTTACTCTCACACACTTCCACTCAACACGTCTGACACCAGATGCAGGGGAGTTCCCCACACCCAGCAACTCTCCGTGTCACCAGCTTGGGAGCCCTGCTATTCATTACTTCAGTTCAGTTCA
>NW_005871413.1:261198-338698 GCF_000147115.1 Myotis lucifugus
CCAATGGCAAGTCCTCAGGTTACCCACAACTTCTGCCGGACATGGCTACAAATTAGAGGTTCCCTGACACCCTCCTTGGGTTTGATGATTGGCTAGAACAGCACACCGATCTCAGGGAAACACATTTACCAGTGTCTTCTGTGGTCAAGGATGCAGATGAGCGGTCACATGCAAAGGTACATAGGCCCGAGGTCTTGAAGGCCAGAGTGTGGGAGCTTCTGTCCCTGTGAAGTTGGGTGTTGTCACCCTTCCGGTGCTTGGATGTGTTCACCCACTCGGAAGCTTCCCCGAAACCCCTCCTATTGGGGATTTGTATGGAGGCTTCGTGTGTAGGCATGATCATTAACTCAGTCTCCATCCCTCTCTGGAGAATGGAGGGTTGGCTGAGAGGTACTCGTGGCTTGGTCTTTCTGGTGACCAGTCCCCATCCACAGTCACCTCATTAGAACAAAAGGCGCACCAATCACTCAGGAAATTACCAGGCTTTAGGGGCACTATGCCAGGAGCTGGGGGATAGGTTTCTCTTATTTCACAAGGGCTCCCTATCTTCACACTCACAGCTACACGGGCCAGCACTGGGACATGTCTTTCTGGGGCCACTATTCAGCCTATTACACTAGTGGTATTGTTACTACTGCACAGCCACTCCTGTTTTTATAGCAATGTTGTTATAGTGCTGTTTATTCTGTTATCATCACTGTCCGCCCACAGTCCTGGGTTTCATTCCTTGCTCCGTGCCATCTGAGCTGGGTGACCCTTCGAAGGTACTTGCTCCCCGAGCCCATTTCCACTCTGTGGAATTGAGCTCATAATCCTCTGACCCCAGAGTGATCGTGAGAGTTACAAGACTGGGTGTGGGAGCACAGAGTAAGTGCACTGTGGCGTGGCTGCTGCTGTTACAGTGCGATGTGTAGTGTGCTCAGCAGTGCCCAGTGCAAGAGGGGACGAAAGCGGAGGCCTGTGGGGTGGGGGCGAGGCCAGCTGGGGTTTTACACAGAATTGGAAAGGGCCGCTGAGCGGGCATCGCCTCAGTAAGACCCCAAAGCTGCTTTGCTGAGGGGTTGCTCCCATGCTAACTTCATGACTGAAGGTCACAGAGGCACTTGGTGTTTGCCAAGTTATTATTTGGTGTCTTCACACACACTTAGTTTCAGTGCTGTCGGACTCTCTTACAGCTGGGCTTGCTCACATTCTCCCCTTCTTTTCTTGTTCTCAATAGCTTCGCCTCAACAGCATCAAGAAGCTGTCCACCATCGCCTTGGCCCTCGGGGTGGAGAGGACCCGCAGTGAGCTGCTGCCCTTCCTGACAGGTAACCACGTGCACTTCTGGCTCATGTGGAGTGGGGGCTGTCAGGGTGGTGCCTGCTGGGTAAGGGGCCTCGCTGTGGATTTAACAGGTCGTTTGTGTCTGCCCTCTGCTAGACGTGGGTGCGCAGGGACTGTGAGGAGAAGTGCAGTCCTTCTCTGAAGGAATGATCTGGAATGTTAGGGGCAGGGACTGGGGACAGGGGTCTGGAGACAGGTGTAGGCAGGTGTGAATTGCAGCTCCCACCATTAGAAGCTGAGTGACTTAGACTAGTTACTTCACTCTCTGTGTAGTGTTTTTATGTTATTATTAATCCTCACCGGAGCATATTTTCCATTGATTTTTTTTAGAGAGTGTGGAAAGGAGGGGGAGAGAGAGAGAGAAACATGGATGTAAGAAAAACACATCGATTGGTTGCCCTCTGCATGCGCCCTGACTGGGGTCTGGGGCCTGCAACCGAGGTATGTGCCCTAGACCATAATCAAACCTGAGACCCTTTAGTCCAAGGACTGTCGATCTCTCCACTGAGCCTGTGGCTTGGGCTCCCTGTAGTTTTTATGTGTAAAATGGGGATGAGCATATAATAATAATAATAATAATAATAATAATCACTAATACTTATTGTATGCCTGCCACATACCAGGCACTGTGCTAAATAAACCCTTTCTTGAGAGGATTGAGTTCATTCACCTAGAGTCCCCAGACCGGCGCCTGTGCTCAGTAAATGTAAGTCACCATCATTATCTGACTTAATGCCACGGCAACGCCTGGTAGGTAAGATTGCCCCCATTTTTTGGATGAGGTTAACTGAGGCATGATAAGATGATCTATTTTCCCAAGGTCACACAGGAGCTGACTCGGAATGTTATCTAGTCATGCTGGCTCCAAACTCACATGGTTAATGCATCAGGCTCCCGACTACCTGGGTTCAAATGCAAGCTCTATATCACTTCTAGCTGACGGACCTCAGGCGATGTATTTCACATCTGCCTGCCTCCAATTTTTCCTGTGTGAAGTGCACATAATAGCATAACCTGACAGGACGATGGAATAGATACTGGGTAACGGTACCCAGCATGTGGTAAGTGCTGCTTAATTGTGAATGAGTAGCCTGTCCTGAGCACTCCTGTCAGCGAAGGTAGGCACAGCCCTTAGGACAATGTCTGACACCAATCACTAGTAAATCCTCTCTTCCCGTGATTCCCATGACAACTCTATACTAATTAAAACCACAACTAAAGCCTCAGTCCCACAGTCAGAATCTGCACACGTGACGCAGAGCAGATGGCCCTGAACCAGGTGGCTTGCTCTGATGAACTGTTGGAGAGACTTGAGAGCTTTGGAATGCTGAGACAGGGACGACCTCTGAGGCTGCAAGGGACAAGGGGTGTGGCACAGAGTATAACAAGGGGTTAAATAGTTGCAGAAAGAGTTGGAGAGACCTGGGTTTGAAACACAGCGGTGCCACCAACCCCCAGCCTGCTGGACAAACCTAGGGGAGCCACTCCACCTGCCTGCCCCAGTTCCCTCACCTGTAAGAGTCAGACCTAACTCAGGGTTGTTGGGAGGATGAAGTGCTGCTGGTAATTCTGTAATAGGCCATGGGAAAGGCAGCCCAGGGTGGGAAACCGGCAGGAGGAAACAGCAAATGGAGGCAGGCTGGGACCTGGGGATTCACTGGGACAGGCACAGTGGCAGGTGGGTGATGGTGGGTTGGAATTTGCTGGCCTTGGGCGCCAGGTAGCAGTTTGGGTTTAATCCAGTAGATGAAGGCAGGGCAGCCATTATAGATAGTTGGTGGAGGGTGGGGGCATGAGATGGACAAAAATAAGCCTAGCGGGCAGGCAGAATTGTATTGAGGGGCGGGATGGGTGAAAGAAGGCCAGAGGCAGGACGTCAACTTGGGAGACAGCAACTAAGAGCAGAGATGCCGGGGCTAGGCTGTCTGCGTTCAGTCCACGCCTCAGTGGGCTTCATTGCCTCATCTGTAAAATGGAAATAATCGTCAGACAGATGGGGGCCATTGTGAAGGTTCAGGGAATTTAATGTATGTGTTATCTTTATTACATTATAGAGTCACGTAATTCAAGAGAAAGGTTTCTTTGGGCTGCTGTAATCCCAAATGATATCAGATTTTCTTTACTTTGGGCTTCAAGAGATTGCCAAATGTTCAAAATAGTAAATGGCAGATACACTGTCTTTTGGAAAAGCTCATACTGTTTCAGATAGAAAAGGTAACAGCCCTGAGCTTCCACCTACAGAACGTTCAGAATCAACATTATGAGGGGGAAATTACCACCTAATGTCCCCGCTGTGTTAGAGAGACCAGTGTTGGTAAATTTTGGCCGTAATTTGTGAGACATGGGTTGACTGCACGGTGAGTCAAGTCACGTGCGAGTCTGTCGTGGAGCTGCAAAGTAACCTGTCACTTAAAGACTCGGACTCCTGTAACACTAGTTTCTGAAAATATGCTCAGAAATCCCAGGTTTGCCCTGAAAGCACTCCCTGGTTTGTTGCAAAGACCTAGGAATGCAGGTTCCCTGAGACAGAGGAGAGTAGCTTGACATCTGCCTTTAGGCCTAACATTTCAAGTACAGAAAAGAGGAGGAGCCCCACAAGGTGGGGGCAATGATGACACCATGAGGGGGTTGTGGTAAAGAGGTGACCCAGAGCTGGATCCCACCACTTCCACTCCCACTCCATTGTCCAGAGTATAGTTACGTGTCCATGCCACCTGCAGGGGAGCCTGGGAAATGTAGTCTGGCTGGATTGCCATAGGCCTGGCTTAACCTCAGGAAGTTAAGATGCTAGCATAGATGCTAAGGATGCAGCAGTTCCCACCACCTCAGGGAAGATAGGATGGAGCTGGAAGAGAATGGCTTTCAGGTTTAGCATCAGGACAGAGCATTTTCTTTTTATAAGACTTTATTTAAAAAATATATTTTTATTGATTTCAGAGAGGAAGGGAGAGGGAGGTAAACATCAATGATGAGAATCATCAATGGCTGCCTCCTGCCTGCCCTCCATTGGGGATCAAGCCCGCAACCCGGGCATGTGCCCTGTCATCCGACCCAGACCCGTGCCTTGATCTCTGTGCCAGCCCAGGTGGAGGGTGGGGGCAGTGAGTGCCTATAGTTTGAGAAGCAGCATGAGGCTGCATGTTCCCAGCTTGGCTTCTTAAGGCGCTGGAGTCAGACTTCGGATGGGACTGGAACAGAGTCTGTTTTGGTCCCACAGACACCATCTACGATGAGGATGAGGTCCTCTTGGCCCTGGCGGAACAGCTGGGAACCTTCACCACGCTGGTTGGAGGCCCGGAGTATGTGCACTGCCTGCTGGTGAGTCTGGAGGCGGGGAAGTGCTCTTGCCTTCCCCTTGGGGGTCAGGGAGGGGAGAATATAGGAGGTGATTGGGAGTCATCTCACAGTAGATGGGCTTTGGGCATTTAATTTAATCCAACAAGTTGGGGCTTTGGGTTAGGAGTCAGGCTAGCTTCTACCACTGATTTACTGTGTGACTTTTAAAAATTACTTAACCTCTCTGTGCTATCCTTTGCTTATCTCTAAATGGAAATCATTAACACCTATCTTTATAATTGAGCCTTAGCACAGTACTAGACACATAGTACTACTAACAGGTGTTAGCTGCCATTGTCATGATGCCGTGTGTTATGTGGTCATGTCCACCCTTTGGGACAGGGAGAGTTTCCTTTTTATAGATAAGCCCAGAGGTTGGGCATCTTGTGCAAAGTCGCACAGATAGTACATGGCAGCTCCTAACCTTGTTGGAATGGTGGATCCCTTTGAGAGTCTGGACCCTCTCAGGAGACAACAGATGATTTAAGGAGGTTCAGGCCTCGCCCCCTCCCTCCCAGGCTTGGTCTCAGTTTGAGAACCTCACCCTCTGTTGTTTACAGCCAGGCCCCATGGCACTGGGTCTTCATTGTGCCAAAGCATCACTTGGCGTTTGCTGATCTTGCACCTTCCTAGACCCCGCCCTGGAGTGATTCCTCAGGTGTGCGCTGGGGGAGGCCTCCTGGGTGCCCCCACTGTGGGTGGTCCGGGCACTGCTCTGTAAGAACCTGTCCCTGCAGTCACCCACGGGGGCATAAATCCATGACACCCAGCCTCGGTCCCCAGGCCTCTGTTATAAGGACAGATCACTTCAGTCACTCGGTAAACACTGACTGGGTGCTATCTGTGTGCCAGTCCCTGCAGTAGCCCAGTGACATCACCCTCCCACCTCACCTTCGCACCTTGGCATGAGCCAGCCCTGAATCCAGCCTGTGAGAGAGCAGGACCTACGACAAAGGCCTCACACTGGGGGTCCCCAGACTAGCACAGCATTAGGTTTTCCTCTTGAATCATTGCCAACCTTCTGTAAATGAGATTTTCAAAAACTGATTATTTTTCAAATGTTTTATTGTGGTAAAATATGCATGAATTTTTACAATTTTAACCATTTTTAAGTGTACAGTGCTGTGTGCATGCACATTGTAGGCAGCCATCACCCCCATCCGTCTCCAGATTGCCTTCCCAAACTGAAACTCAGTACTCATTAATCAGTAACCCCCCAGCACCCCCGTCCCCCAGTCCCCTCTCCACACCCCTGCACTCAGAAATCACCACTCTACCCTCTGGGTCTACCGGAATCCTACAATACCTGGTGTTCTTCTACTCGCTGATTTCATTTAGGATAGTGTCTTCAAGACCCATCCATGTTGTAGCACGTGTTAGATGAAATTTTTTTCACACTTAAAACCCCGCCCCTTTGGCCACTTTTGGAAAACCAGTGGGTAAAGCTGTGTCCCCCCTGTGGTGACAATGATGAGCTGGGAAGCAGCTGTCCTCCTGGGCTACATGCCACGGTCTGCTCTCTCTGTGGTCCCCATCTGTCACCTGTGTTCAGTGCCTCATTCTCTTACCTGTCTGGGCCCTGGCAGTATTATCCTTTGTGATTTCTTTCTACCTTCTTCTTTTTTTAATCCTCACTGGGGGATATGCTCTTCCATTGATTTCTAGAGAGAGAGGTGGGGGGGGAAGAGGGGAGAAGGAGAAACATCCATTTGAGAGAGACACATTAATTGGCTGCCTCCCACAAGATCCCCCACTTTAAAACCTGCAACCCAGATCCCAGGCACTGGCCAGGACCACATGGGCCATTGCTCTAACCACTGAGCTACCAGTCAGGGCTCTTTCTGCCGCCTTATACCTGTAAGGCCACACTGGTCTTCAGACTACAGACCTCCAAGCCTTTATTTGAACAAAAAAGAATAGATTGAGTCTCCTTCATTACTGATTACAGTGGGGCCTTGACTTATGAGTGTCCCAACTAACGAGTTTTTCGAGATATGAGCCGTCTCTCGGCCGATTTTTTGCTTTGAGTTGTGAGTTAAAATTCGGATTACGAGCCAGCTTCAGATACCCCACCGCTAGTTGTCACAGTGAATGCCACAACATCAGCCCAGCATCATGTGTCTCACTCGTTCGCTTTTGATTTGACATACGAGTAATTTGAGTTACGAGCTCCGTCACGGAACGAATTAAACTCATAAGTCAAGGCCCCACTGTACTGAGTTCCTGCCCTGTGCTAGGAGCTCTGCTGGGCTCTGGGTACACAAAGGTGAGCAATCAGGTGTCCCTCCAGGCCTCACCCTGACAAACCAGTGAACAGTCACAGCCCCAGGTCCCCCACTAACATGAGCTCCTGATGCAGTCGCCTGTCAGAGACCACAGCTGTGCTTTTCAACCCTCCAGGCCCTGGAGCAGGTGACCTGGGTTAGAGGCTCTTACTGGGCTGTTGGCTCAGGCCCCTCTTCTTTCAAATGAAGACAGAAACAGGACCTGCTTCCTAGGAGTCAGTGTGTTAGAACCACCCTCCTCCCCCGAGCTGGTGGCGGTGGCCTCCTTGGGTCACATAGTGTGTAGAGTTCCCGTCACTGTCACGAGGATTGTTGCACTCTGAGGCGCTAGTGGCAGTGGTGGCCCTCTCCTCAGAAAGTGGTGTGCAGTTTTGAGGTTCATGGACCACCCCACTGAAGCGCCCTGAAGGACCCCTAAATGAGGTCTGCATAAAGGCTGGGATGGGGTGATCACAGGTTTCTGGTTAGAAATGAACCCACAGAGGGGCTCAGGGTGGGGGCTCCAGGGCTGGGGATGGCGGGGAGGGAGCGTCTTGTGACCTCGTGCTCTGTGCCACAGCCACCCCTGGAGTCGCTGGCCACAGTGGAGGAGACGGTGGTGCGGGACAAGGCCGTGGAGTCCTTGCGGGCCATCTCGCACGAGCACTCGCCCTCCGACCTGGAGGCCCACTTCGTGCCGCTGGTGAAGCGGCTGGCGGGTGGCGACTGGTTCACCTCCCGCACCTCGGCCTGCGGCCTCTTCTCCGTCTGCTACCCCCGCGTGTCCAGCGCCGTCAAGGCAGAACTTCGACAGTGAGTCCCAGCTGTGGCCCCTGAAGCTCAGCCTCCCCTCTGCCTGGTCTGCTTCTCTCAAGCCCCAGCCCCTTGAAGCCTCCCAAGTCCCAAACACCCCTGAGCTCTCTCAGCCCCTGTCTTCCCCCCCTCAGAGAAGCTGTGTCACCAAGGACACTGCCTCTTGCTCAATTAGGAAATATAGATAATGACAGTTCCTTCCTCCCCTTGCTTCTTGCAAGGAAAGGATTACCGCATATAAAGTGCTCAGCAGAACCTGGCATATAAAAGCATGGACAAGTGACCCGTGGTGCTATCTGAGGCCTGCCCCGGTCCAGACCCTTGGCAGCCTCTGTTCTCCACCGCTGGTCCTGATGCCCCAGGAAATTCCTTGCAGGGAGGACTTGCCTTTGGGAAGAATGAATGAACATGGTTTTAATTGGACGAGAACTTGCCCCTCCCTCTGAACTTCTGTCCACCCACCATTCCCCACACACTTTTTGAGCAGCAAGCCCAGGCCCTGAGCCCTTACTTACCCAGAGTATTGGTGGACAGCTGCCCACGTGTGCTTAGAGATGTGTGTTCCGCCCCCTTTGCCTCCAAGAGGAGCAGTCACTGCTGGAAAGGAAAACTTTTGAGTGGCCCAGACCAGCATCTCAGCTGCACAGTTTTATGTGGTTGTAATATAACCGGCACCTACCGTCCTGTACAGATTTATGTGCAGGCAGATAGGCTGCCACGTGCTCACACAGGGGAACTCATTTAAACCTCACAGTGCCCTTCACTGTCAGCTCCTTGTACAGGGCAGGGAAGACACAGAGGCATCATCACTTGCCCAAGGTCACCAGGCAAAGCCAGGACCTGCGTGGCTGCAGTCTGCTGGCTCCTCTGCCATGCTGCCTGCTGCCCGAGGTCCCAGGGACTCCTTCTCCTGAGCCCCATCCCATTCCGACCCCCAGGTACTTCCGGAACCTGTGCTCAGATGACACCCCCATGGTGCGGCGGGCCGCAGCCTCCAAGCTGGGGGAGTTCGCCAAGGTGCTGGAGCTGGACAACGTCAAGAGTGAGATCATCCCCATGTTCTCCAACCTGGCCTCTGACGAGCAGGTGGGTTCTGCTCCCGGCCCCTCCCCGCTCCCTCTGGCAGACCCTGCAGCAGGAAGTGAACCCAGTGCTAACAGGGCCTCTGCTGCCCTCTCCCCGCCCCTGTCCTCTCTCCAGGACTCGGTGCGGCTGCTGGCCGTGGAGGCATGTGTGAACATCGCCCAGCTCCTGCCCCAGGAGGACCTGGAGGCCCTGGTGATGCCCACCCTGCGCCAGGCTGCTGAGGACAAGTCGTGGCGCGTCCGATACATGGTGGCTGACAAGTTCACAGAGGTAGGTGAGGGACTGTTGACATGTAGGAAGCAGGCTCTCAGAGGCTAAGGGCTGGGGCATGTATAGGAGTTGGGTTTTCTTTTATTGCAGTGGAATCACGGGGTGTTTGAGCTGTGGGAGCTCTGTGATCATCTTATTGGACCTCATTTCATGTGCCAACCTGGTTGGTTGATAGTGGCAGCTGGAAGCGCCATGGGGAGAAGGGCTCTGAGGGTCAGGTTCTCTGGGAAAGAGGCCCTAGGAGCAGAGAAGGGTAGCACGTGACCATTCCTGACTTCATCCAACTTTCTCTCCTTGGACAAAAGGGACGACATAGCCTGAATGAGTTTGCTGGGGCTTCCATCACAAAGCACCACACACTGCTCTGGCCAATGTGGCTCAGTGGATAGAGCATCAGCCTGCAGACTGAAGGGTCCCGGGTTTGATTCTGGTCAAGGGCACATGCCCAGGTTGCAGGCTAGATTCCCAGTAGGCGGCATGCAGGAGGCAGTCAATCAGTAATTCTCTCATTGATGTTTCTATGTCTCTCTCCCTCTCCCTTCCTCTCTGAAATCAATAAAAACATATTAAAAAAAAAAGATGAGCTCAAAAATGAAAAATAAAACGGTGAATAAAAGTTTCAAAACAAAACAAAGCACCACATGCTGAGTGTTCTGTTTCCTCACAGTTCAGGAGGCTACAGCTCTGAAGTCAAGGCGTCAGCCGGGTAGTTTCTCTGAGATTTCTCTCCTTGGCTGCAGATGGCCATTTCCTCCTGTGTCCTCACATGGTCGTCCCTCTGTGCATGTCTGTGACCTAATCTCCCCTTCTTGTAAGGACTCTAGTCATTTTGGAGTAGAGCCCAACCTATTGACCTCACTGCACTTTAACTTACTCTTCAAATACATTCACATTCTGAGGTCCTGGAGGGTTAAGATATCAATATGTGAATCTTGGTGGGGGGCACGGGTTAGCTCATCATACCGCCCAACAGTTTGACTTTTCAGAGTGACACCACCAGGCAAACAGAACAGGGACAAGATCCCACGCCTCTGACTCCCAGGACAGTGCTCTTCCCACGGGACCTGAATTTGCTTTGAGCCACCAACAATGCTGGGCGCTAGGGATCCGTGACTCCAGCACATGCCCATCCACCAAGGAGCAGGCAATCTGAAGGGGAAGGTCCAGTTGAATTTCATAGTCACATGTCACAGGTGTCGGGCCAACAGGAATGTGGGGGGTGGGTGCCGAGGAGAGGAGGTGGTGCCACAGCTGGTTCTAGAACATGAGAGGGTGAGAGCTGAGACGGAAGGGCGGCAAGTGCAAAGGGCCTGTGGCGGCCAGAGCAAATGCACCAGGAACCATCAGGGCCAGCTTTCGGGGGGCCCTTCAGGGAGAAAACTGGAGAGATGGGCACATCCGAGCAGAGAGGCCTCGGTGCCTCTGCCCTGTGTCTCCCTCCCTCTTCCTGTAAGTATTTCCCCTGGTGTTTGCTGGGAGGACTCGGAGCCTGAGGATCTTTCCCAGGACTGCCGGTTTTCCCTGTGAAAATGTTAGCACAGCATGGCTGTGGGATTGCGGCTGCTGGGAGCCACAGCACCACTATGGAAGAGGCTCCTTCTGTACCTTGGCTACTGGGCAGCACGGACGGTCCACACTGGGGTTAGATAAAAGCTCAGCTTTCTGAGAGCAGGGCACACAATAGGCACTCAGTAAGTGTCCATTACGTGAATACAAGGGTAGCATTGGGCCCTTCAAGGCCTTCACTTGTTTGTTCCCTTCTGAGCCTCGAATCACTCTGATTTCTTCTGGGTCTTCAAGACCTAGCTTTGCAGAAGAACCCTGGTGCTGGGGGACAGGCAGGGCCCAGTATGCCTTCTTCCCCCGTAATTACAAACGTGCCACTGGTAACTAATCTTGAAAAAAAGAAAGAGGCCTTCGCCAGTGTTTCTCAGTTGGGCATCATCCCACTGAGAGGTCGCTGATTCAATTGCAAGTCAGGGTACATGCCTGGATTGCAGGCTCCATTCCCAGGAGGGGGGTGTGGATTGATGGTTCTCATCAGTGTTTCTCTCCCTCTAAAACCAATAAAAACATACTTTTAAAAAAATACATAAATCAAACAGCGAGAGCTGCTATAGCCTCAGAATATTTTGGATTAAGTAACAGAAACCCAACCCAAGTTGCCTAAGCAGTATGGAGGTCCCTTTTATTATTTTTTCACATGGATTGCTACTACCATGCAGTAGGTACCCTTGTGGTCTTCATTTTGCTTTTGAGATACAAAGTGACTTGTTCAAGTGCATACAGTTGTTAAGTAAGAGTAAGAATTTGAGCCAGACAGTTGGTGACCACTGCCCTACCCAGCCTGACTCCCCCACCATTGAGGAAACCACAGCTCAAAGGCTCAGAAATTTGCCGTGGTCACCCAGTGGTGCGGGGATTAGAACTTGGCAGTGACTCTAAGAATCGTATTCTTGCCCCTAGTTCTGCTGCCTTTAACTTTGATTTCGGTCTCATTTGTCCAGAGCACTTGCCAAGCCTTCTCACTTTGCCCCACCTTCCCTTCCTGCAGCTCCAGAAAGCCGTGGGGCCGGAGATCACCAAGACAGACTTGGTCCCCGCCTTCCAGAACCTGATGAAAGACTGTGAGGCCGAGGTGAGGGCCGCAGCCTCCCACAAGGTCAAAGGTTGGTGCTGGCAACCAGAACACAGCAAGTGGGTGGGTGTCCATGGTGCTGGAGGTAAAACCAGGACATAGATCTCACCTCCCCCTTCTCCCTCCCCCGTCCACAGAATTCTGTGAAAATCTCTCAGCTGACTGTCGGGAGAATGTGATCATGACCCAGATCTTGCCCTGCATCAAGGTAACGGGGAATAGAGCAGACAGAGCTTACCACAAAGAAGGGGTGGGGGTGGGGCTTTAGGGACAGCCAGATGCAAACTGAGTTCCCAGCCCTCTGGACTGGGCCAGCTTGGGTTTGAAGTACTTGGAGACCCTGAGGGGAGGCAAAATAATTCCCCTGGTAGCCTGAGCTGTCCCCCGCTCCAGAGTGACAAGGGGAAAGGAGGCTGCGTTCAGGCTTCATAGGACTCGGAGTTAATTGGCCACTAACCCTGTGGTTGTCCCTTCTCCCTCCCAGGAGCTGGTGTCAGATGCCAACCAACACGTCAAATCGGCCCTGGCCTCAGTCATCATGGGCCTCTCTCCCATCCTGGGCAAAGACAACACCATCGAGCACCTCCTGCCCCTCTTCCTGGCTCAGCTGAAGGATGAGGTGAGGGCACCAGACAGGCTCTGGAACTTGTGGGTTTGCAGAGGTGACCTGTGCGTCAGCTGTTTTCCCAGATTGGCCAGGAATCTCCTAGAATCTCAACAGACACCAGATCTCTGATGAGTTGAATGTTTCTGGCCATGATGGGCTGTGCAGTCATTTGTCCATTTATTAGGCAGTTATCTTTCATGCCCTTACTCTGGGCTCGTCCTTTTCCTGGGCATTGAGAGCACCAAAAAAATAGTAATACTTTTTAAAAAATACGTTTTTATTTTTATTTTTTAATGCTTTTATTTTTTAGAGAGGGAAAGGGAAAGGAAGAGAGAGATAGAAACATTGATGAGAGAGAAACATTGATCAGCTGCCTCCTGCACACCTCCTACTGGTGATGGAGCCTACAGTCCTGGCACATGCCCTGATTGGGAATTGAACCCGTGACTTCTTGGTGCTCAACCACTAAGCTACACTGGCTAGACACTAAGACAGTTTGATCCTTAGAGACCTTCAGCAGGCCAGTGCTTGGGAATGTGCCAGGCTATGTACCTTTTCTTATAAGTTGCTTCACATACTTTATGAAACATAGGTGGGGGTCTGTATATATATGTATTATAAATCAGTGCTCATAATATTGGTAGACCACAGGAGTTCAAAAATATTTCTTTATTCCATTGTTCATTCTTTCAGCAAAAATGTATTGGACACCTGCTGTGGGCCAGAGACTATGTTGGGTACTGGAGAGAGGACGATGAATGAGACATGTTCCTTATGGAGCTCAAAGGCTAGCAGAGACAATAAAAGTAATAGAAATGGTCATGATAGCCAGGCCGGTGTGGCTCATTGGTTAATCATTGACCTGTGAACCAGGAGATCATGGTTCAATTTCTGTTCAGGGCATATGCCTGGATAGCGGGCTTGATCCCCTACTGGGGTGTGCAGGAGGCAGCCAATCAATGATTCTCTCTTATCCTTGGTGTTTCTATCTCTTTCTCTTCCCTCCTCTCTGAAATCAATAAAAATGTATTAAGAAAAAAAAGAAATGATCATGATAAGCCCCCACGTGTTAAGCCCTTTGTGGAGCAGACACTGTGGAGGCACTAGAATAGCCTCCCCCTATTCAATGTTTCCATATCACAGGTCGATATCCAGAAAGGTTAAGTCAAAGTGCCAAAGTGCTCCCAGCTAGCAAACAGCAGAGGGGGCGTTATTGCATGTCTGTTTTTTTCCAGGGTTTCGTATTTTTGCATTATGATTTCCTACAAATCCTTCAAACTGTCTGAACATTTTAAAAAAATGTTTTTATTGATTTCAGAAAGAGAAAGGGAGAGGGACAGATAAAAACATCAATGATGAGAGAGAATCATTGATCGGCTGGCTATCTCTTGCACACCCCATACTGGGGGCTGAGCCCGCAACCCGGGCATGTGCCCTGCCCAAGAATTGAACCATGACCTCCCGGTTCATAGGTCGGTGCTCAACCACTGAGCCAAGCCAGCTGGGCTATCTGAACATTTCTTGTGCTGCTATTCTGAGATTTGAAAAGCTGCTTTAAAAAATAATATTTTAAAAAGGAAAAGCTGCTTTCACCTAATCCTCGTTGCTTGCTTTTCATGTGCTTTTAATGTGTCCCCAGGGCCCAGAGCTGGCCTGGGCAGTCGTGGGTCCTCAGGAGATGTCTGTCATACAGAGTTGGTTCAGTTCAGCATTTTCCCCCTGTCCTGGCTCACCATGCGCAGTGCATTCCCTCAGACCCCTCCTGTCCCCTCCTCAGTGTCCAGAGGTGCGGCTGAACATCATTTCCAACCTGGACTGCGTGAACGAGGTGATCGGCATCCGGCAGTTGTCCCAGTCCCTGCTCCCTGCCATCGTGGAACTGGCTGAGGACGCCAAGTGGCGGGTGCGGCTGGCCATCATTGAGTACATGCCCCTGCTGGCTGGACAGCTGGTGAGTGAGCGGCGGGGCCAGGCACGCTGCCCTGGGGGAGGAGCTCCCAGGCTCTAGTGCTGGTGCTGTGTGACACGCTGTGATCAGAAACTGCAGGCTGTGAGGACGGGGGAGGAATAGAATGGGATGAGGAAGAGAAGGGAAAGGAGCCCCTCAGGTGAAGCTGTCCGGGAATAGATGGTTCCTGGAGGGGTTTGCTGGAAACTACCCAGACTCCCTCCATCCCTTACCTCCTTTTCTCTGCAGGGGGTGGAGTTTTTTGATGAGAAACTCAACTCCTTGTGCATGGCCTGGCTCGTGGATCACGGTGAGTAGCTCTAGTGGCTGGAGGAGGGTGGGGCTCCAGGAAGATGGTGGCAGATTGGCTGGGGCCGGTGCAGGCTGTGGGAGGCTGGAGCCACTCTCCCGTCATCAGAGGCTCCTCAGTGGTGGACCAATTCCCTTGCTTTTTAGAATCCTGGAGAAGTGAAGGGTGCGAGGGGGACATAGCACATTTCCCAGGGGCTGTCTGGTGTAGTGGGAAGTCCCAGGGCCACCGAGCAGACAGCCCTGGGTTTGACTTTCACCTCCTGGCTCTTGAAGCTTAAGCAAGTCACCTACCACGTTCCTTCTGTGAGACCAGGGACTTCTCATCCAGTGGTTTAGGGCCGTTGTGAGCATTGCTCATTGTTCTCACTAAGACTGGTGAAAATAAAAGTTTGTCTGTATCAGCCACCATTCCAAATACCACATATTTAAATCCTTTGCCTGGGCTCAGCAATTCTTTTTGTTTTTAATATGTTTTTGTTGATTTCAGAGAGAGGAAGGGAGAGGGATATAGAGAGAGAAATATCAATGATGATAGAGAATCACCAATTGGCTGCCTACCTCAGGCCCCCTACTGGGGATCAAGCCTGTAGCCCAGGCATGTGCCCTGACCAGGAATCAAACCACGATCTCCTGGTTCATGGGTCAGTGCTCAAGCACTGAGTCACACCGGTCGGGCATGGGTACATCACTTCTTGCGGCCCATTGGCCCATCTGTAAAATGAGGCCAATAATGGAACCTGTGTCTGGGGGCTGTTGAGAGGCACTGCAGGCAAAGCAAAGCCCACATTTAGCCCATAATGAGCCCTTTCATCCTGTTGGAGCTATTGGGTCCCCTGCAGCCTGAGCCCTAGGGGCTGCTCAGGTGGCCATAGTGAGCATGGCTGTTACCCGCATCAGTCCTTCACCGCCTGAAGCCTGCCCTCTCCCTCTCGCCCTCCTGCAGTCTATGCCATCCGCGAGGCAGCCACCAGCAACCTGAAGAAGCTGGTGGAGAAGTTCGGGAAGGACTGGGCCCATGCCACAATCATCCCCAAGGTCTTGGCCATGTCTGGGGATCCCAACTACCTGCACCGCATGACCACACTCTTCTGTATCAATGTGAGCACTCCCACCTGTCCACCGGCCTGTCCCTGGGAACCAGATGTATCTGGGAGAGGGAGGGTGGAGGGTCCTCAAGGGAGACACACCCTGCTTGGGAGTAGGGAAATGGTGGGGACCTGGGTTGCAGGGATGAGTCCCAGGGAACTGCCGGCCAGAGATTGCACGTGCCCTTCCCCCACCCTCATCAGGGCCTCAGGTGGGAACTCCAGGACAAGGGAGACTTGGCCCACTGAAGCAGTGATAGCCAAACCTTTCTTGGTACCCTCTCCTTTCCCACAAATGTGCGTGTGTATTTATTTATGGTAGGAGGGGGAAGTGTCCAGGCTCTAGAAACAGACCTAGTTTGAATTCTAGCCCTGCTGTGCATTAGCAGTGGACCTTGGGAGACTGACCTGACTGCAAAGTGCTTGATTTTCTCACCTGGAAAGGATTCGGGCTGGCGGTCACAGTACCTTACGCATCAGGCTGTGCCGACAACCCGGCTGTACACGCAAAAGGCTCAGAACAGTTATGCTGTACAGAGCAAGTGCCCCTTTCTGTCATGTCAGTAAACCATATACGTAGCAAGAAATGAAAGGATAACATTTAAAAGCTATTATAACTATGTGTTCAGATCATTTCTATTCATGCCTCACCTTGGAGACCCCTGAACTAAGGAAGGGATCCCAGGGGTTAGGAATCAAGGCCCATCCCCAGAGGATGAAGGGAAGTCTGAGGACGGGAGATGGTCCGGGACACCTGGCCGGAGAATTTCCAGGGCAGGGAGACAGTGGTGTTAGGAGGGTGTTAGGGTACATGGGGCTTCAGGAGAAAAACTGTCCCCAGAGTGGGTAACTGGGCTTAGAGTCCCCATGTTGTTCAGCTTTACCCTCAGGCCTGGTGGTCACCGAGGTGGCCTGGTCAGACGAAGGAGGAAATGAAAGTTAGCCATGAACTTTGGATAATCACCCCTCTGCTACTCACTGACCCCCAGGTGCTGTCTGAGGTCTGTGGGCAGGACATCACCACCAAGCACATGCTGCCCACAGTGCTGCGGATGGCTGGGGACCCTGTCGCCAATGTCCGCTTCAATGTGGCCAAGTCCCTGCAGAAGATAGGGCCCATCCTGGACAACAGGTGAGGCCTGGACCGACCCTTACACTCCAGCAGCACAGGTTCCGGTCATCTTCATTTTTGACCCTCAACCACTGACTCACTGTGACACTGCTGTAATGACAGCGTTGGCAGAATATTCAAAAAGCCAGGGGACAGGTTCAAGGGCACAGGAAAAGACCTGTGTGTCTGTCTTGTCACTGCAGTTTAGGGGGGAAACAGGTGTTCTCCATAGATGGCTGGGTCAGTTTGGTATGCATGTGGGGGGCAAAAACCTCCCACTTGAGGGCATAAAAAATTAGAGCCCTAGCCAGTCTGGCTCAGTGGATAGAGTGTCTGCCTGCGGACCGAAGGGTTCCAGGTTTGATTCTGGTCAAGGTCATGTACCTCGGCTGCAGGCTCCTTCCAGGCCCGGGCCCTGGTCGGGGCTTCTGCAGGAGGCGACCAATTAATGTGCTTCTCTCATATTGATATTTCTCTCTATCTTTCCTTCTCTTTTCCACTCTCTCAAAATCAATGGAAAAATATCCTTAGGTGAGGATTAAAAAAAAAAATGTAGAGATAACAGATCAGAACCAGAAAGTTAAAAAAAAAGAAAGATCTGCCCAGCTGCTGTGGCTCAGTGGTTGAGCATTTACCCATTCACCAAGAGGTCGCTGCTTCAATTTCCAGATCCCCAGGTTGTAGGCCCAATCCCCAGGAGGAGTGTGTAGGAGGCAGTGATCAATGTTCATCAAAATTTCTCTCTCTCTCCCTCTCCCTTTCTCTCTAAAATCAATAAAAATATTAAAATAATAATAATAAAGATCCTAGAAGAAAGTGTCAGGAAATATTTTCAAGACTTACAGTAGGCACGTATTTGTTAAATAGCTCACCAAAAAAAACATTAATAATTGGCCTTCAATAAAAAAGGAATTTCATTGAGAGAATATTGTGAGAGTAAGATAGCAAGCCACTGACTAGGAGAATGTATTTGTACTACATATTTCTGACAGAACACTTTATCCTGTTCTGCAACTCAACATGACAAAGAAAACTCAAGAAAGAGATGGGCAGAAAAGAACTTGAGCAGGTCTTATAAAAAGAGAACTCCAAACAGCCAGCGCGCATAAGAGCAGATGCTCAACATCACAGGCCATCAGGAAAATGCAAAGGAAAACCCACCCCCAAATGGCTAAGCTTTAAGAAGCTCAGAGTCATTGGTGTTGGTAGGTGGGCTGCGGTTCTCTGCTGCATTGCAGGCGGGGCTGTAGATGGAAACAATCTCTGAAAATTGGTGGATTCTAGTGAAGGTTCACCCCTAGGAGCTGGCACGTCCACTCCATGTTTATTTCGAACAAAAGTGTATTTGTGGTAGCTTTACTCCTGTTGCTGCTCATCCACAGTACAGTGGGCGAATTGTTCTTTATTCATACGAGGAAGACTATTCAGCAATGAAAAGAAACTCCTGCTATACTTGACAACGTAGCTGACTCTCACGACTCACGCCATTTTGTTGAGTGAGAAGCCAGACCCAAGAAAATGTATCCTGCAATTCCATTTATATCAAGTTCTCCATAGATAAAACAGATCTCGGTGACAGCAGTGAGAATATACGGCAGAGGAGAGGAGTTGTCACCTGAAAGGGGACACACACGATGCCTGCCTCTCCAGTGTCTTTCTCTGCATTTGCTCCAGGACAAAACCTCACACCTTTAGTGCCCCTCTGAAGTCTACCTTAATTCCCACCACGGTGGACTCTCAGTGCCGACAGATTCCCCCGGGCCCCTCACAGCAGAGCAGATGCCTCCCCTGGGCTCCTGGAGGGCCAAGTGCTTCCCTTGAGGGCCTGGCCCTTCCACTGTTCCTTATCATCAGTTGGCTGTGTCCCCCTCCTGGGCAAGAGTCAAGAGTGTTGGATTTACCTCTGCTCACATCTCATCCCTAGTAGGTCTCAGTACATAGGTTAAATAAATGAAGGATACCCATCTCTCAACCCCCAGAGCCTTGTGGGTTCTGTGATCCTCTGTCCTACTTGCCCAGACTGTCTGACCACCCTGTGCCTGTTCTAGGCCCCAAAGACTTCTTAATTCCCATGTTTGCCTGTGTTTGTGGGCACCTCTTGCTTGGGCCTCTGCCCCCCTTATGCCCCCTCCGTGCCTGGCTCACCCGTTCCCATGCGTCCCCCCTGTCCTTCCAGCACGCTGCAGAGTGAGGTCAAGCCCATTCTAGAGAAGCTGACCCAGGACCAGGATGTGGACGTCAAGTACTTTGCCCAGGAGGCCCTGAGTGGTAAGGCTTTGAGGACTTGGGGACCCCAATGGGAGGGTGGTGTGCAGGGAGCACCTAGGCCTGGGAGCAGCGGCTCCTGGCAGGGGGAGATGCAGGAGCACTTGTGGGCAGGGGGCTTATTGTGGTTCTGACTCCCGCCCTTTCCTGTTTCCCCAGTTCTGTCTCTCGCCTGATGCTGGAAGAGGAGCCAACACCGGCCTCTGGTGTCCACCCCCTCCACCAAGTTCCTTCCTTGGGAGCCAGTGGGGGGGCCTCTGGCTGTCACTCCCTGTGCATGGTCTAACCCCAGGCCCCTAACCCAGCACGGTTCCTCCTCTCCCCAGCCTGGGAATCCGACTTCTTACTGTCCACCTCCCGAGGAGCTGGGGGAGCACAAGGTGGGACAGGGCAGCAACCCTGGGAGGAAGGGGCAGCCACTCCCTCCTCGGGGGAAGAGAGGTGAGCATCCCAGGTCACTGGTTCCTGCTGCTGTCATAGGGACCCCCTGCCCAGTCTACTTCTCCACCTTCCTTCCTCCCCTCCAGTGGTTTTTTTGTGTCAACTGTGCCGTTTTTATTTTATTCCTTTCTTTTTCCCTTTTCACAGAGAAATAAAGATATAGAAATAGCTGGTCCTCTGGTCTTAGTCACTAACATGGGGGTGAGGGGGGCTCCATGTCAGGGCCTGGTCTCTTCCCTTCCCTCCGGGAAAGTCCTAATTACTGGACATGGGGTTTCTGTGGGGGGTGCAGCTGGCCGTGGACTAGAGGGTCCACGAGGTGTTGCTGGCCAGCAGAGTTCTGTGGTCAGTTTAGTATCGCAGACTTCGGCGGAGTATGTGGTGATTAAGAGCAGGTGTCTTGGAACCAGACTGCCTGGGTCTAAATCCCAAGTTCTTTCAATGAATAGCTGTGTAGCCGTGAGGAGGTTACCCAGTCTCTCTGAACTTAGTTTTGTACTTTGTAAAATGGAGATAACTAGAATCTAGGGCCGGTTGTGAAGACCAACTGAGTTCATGCGTGCCAAGTGGGTAATAGTGCATGGCACAGAGAAGCAGGCAGCCGGGGGAGCTATAACCTGCCAGCGAACCTCCTGTGAGCTGGGCCCTGCGCCTGGGACGGTCTCAGGATAATTGGGGCTTCACCGGAACGTGAAGGGTACTGTGGCAAGACAGAATCAGTTGTCCCTCAATGTCCATTCTCCCATTTCTTTACCAATAGAGATGGCTGCCTGGATTTCTGGCATTTTCCCAGGCCTCTTGAAATTTGGTGTGGCATGGTAACTAAATTCTGGCCAATACAAGTGGTATGTGCAGCTTCTAGGAAGTGTTCCTGAGAGAGGAGATACGCTCCCCTCCTTACCTCCTCTCTGTGCACTGGAATGTAGACCAGATGGCCAGAGTGGGAGCAGCCGTCTTGGGCCAGGGACTGATCTTAGGAGCATAGGCCGAGCAGGGCAGCAGAACAAGATAGGACGAGTCTAGGTCCTGATGCTGTTGTCACCCACATCAGTATCAGTTACCTGGGAGACTTGAACTGTTTCAGTGACTGTCCATTTGGGGTTTCATCACTTGCAGGTCACCTGAATTCTAACTGATGCAGGGGCCAAAGAGTCCTGGAGAGAGGAGCAAGAGACTTAATGGATGGCGATGCGTGTAAGGTTTCTCAGAGGATGTGACACTTGAGTGAATTTTGGCTCAACAGGGTGAAGGGGAAATTGGTATATTGGCTGGCAAGGTGATATCACCAGTGCAGTCCTTTCATTACTGAGTCCCTATTTGTTCGACCCAATTCAGCCCTGCAGGAGGTAGGGTGAAGGAAACCCTATTCCTCCCATTATTGGCTTATTTTATGTTAGTTTCATAAGGGCAAGGCCCATGGTTTAAACTAATTGTGTTTAAACAAATGTACCTTTCCTAGAATATAAGTATTTGGAGGACTTGAGTGAGAGGAATTCATGAGATTGGGAAGTGGCGGACAACATAACCACTTTCAGCACGATGGTGAATGTTCTAGCTTAGCAGGTAACCTACCAGTAATTGTTGAAGGAACATTCAAATGAATGATCCGTGGTGTTCCAGTTGTATTTTACTGCATAACAATCCATCCTCAAAGCTTAGTGATTGAATTCTGTAGTCCGGGCGTGGCTCAGTTGGAAGGTCCTTGTGCTCCTGGTGGTGTCACCTGGGGCTGGAATGTTTGAGATGCCATTTTCACTCCCGTGGCTGGCACCTGAGCTGAGGCTTGGTACAGCATCTCTCCCCGTGCAGCCTATCCAGGATGGCCGGACCTCTTTATCTGCTAGTATATGTCCTCAGAGCAGTGTCCCAGAGAACACGTCCCGCCTGCAAGTGCTTTTCACACCTTGGCTTGCACTACAAGCCAAAACCAGCCCCAGGGTCAGGCCCAGAGTCAGTGTGGAGGTGCCCACCAAGATGTGAAAACTTGCAGGCAGGGTTCAGTGGGGCCTGCCTATGTAACAGTCTGCCACACGTGGTGCAGCGACACGCTTAGAGTTCCATCTTAGCTCTGCTGCTGACATGCGCAGGGATCAACAGCACAAGGAGATGAGGCTGATTTCAGAGTGTAGAGTGCAGACTGGAGCGAGCTGAAGATATTTTTTTAAAAAATATATTTTATTGATTTTTTACAGAGAGGAAGGGAGAGAGATAGAGAGTTAGAAACATCGATCAGCTGCCTCCTGCACATCTCCTACTGGGGATGTGCCCGCAACCCAGGTACATGCCCTTGACCAGAATCGAACCTGGGACCTTTCAGTCCGCAGGCCAATGCTCTATCCACTGAGCCAAACTGGTTTTGGCTCAAGCTAAAGATTTAAACTTTATCCTGGAAGGCAGAAGCAGCCATCAGGTGTTTTGGCAAAGGAGTGACAGCGTCAGAATTGAAAGGGAAGACATGAGGACAAGAGGCCCGGGAGAATTCTGGTCTCTAAGTTTTGAGCTGGAGGAGGTACGCTGACGTAGAAGGAGGTGGTGGATAAAAAGGGAAACAGAAGAAAAGATTCCCAAGGAGACAGATTGAAATTCAGTGACAATTGGATTTGGGGAGTAAAAGGAAGGATGCAGTTACCTTGGTAACCAGAATTCAAGTCTTCCCACCCTCACCACTTAACTCCTTCCTGGAAAACATCCTTGGTTCCTGTAAATTCACATGCTTCAACATCTCCAACCTTTTGGTTGTTACACGAACCTCTGCCTGCAAAACTTTCTCTCTCCACTCTTCAGGGACACAAGTAATTCAGAGAGTGGGGTTAGTGAGAAATGGCCTGGTACAGGTGAGCACAGAGAAGGGTGTAGGCTCCAGATCCCAAAGAGCCTGAAGTAAGAGCTTGAACTTGGCTCTGATGGAAAGGGTCCAGTAAGACTTGGGCAGACCCTTCAGGGGTCTGACAAAGCCAGAAGACTAGGGAGGCAGCTGGGGCTGTGGCCAAGGAAAGAGGACGGAGAGATTAAAGTGGTAGACTTCATACTACTTCTCCGTTCCAAACCTGCAAGAAGTTACACAAGGAGTGACAAGAAGGAAGGCCCTGCCCCTCCTGTCCTCAGATCTTTTTTTTTTTTTTAATATATTTTATTGATTTTCCACAGAGAGGAAGGGAGAAGGCTAGAGAGTTAGAAACATCGATGAGAGAGAAACATCAATCAGCTGCCTATTGTAGACCAGATGGCCAGAGTGGGAGCAGCAACAAGGGAGGTTATTAACCTGATAAAAGGTATCTACAGAAAACCAATAGCTAACACCATATCTAATGGTGAAAAACTGGGTGCTTTCCACTTAAGATCAGAAACAAGACAAAGACTCCTGCCAGTTGTACTTAACATTGTACTGGAAGTTCTAGCCAGCGTATTTAGGCAAGAAAAAGAAAAGGTATGCAGATTGGAAAGGAAGAAATAAAACAATCTGCAGATGACAGGATCATGTATATAGGAAATCCACGTTATTTTTTTTTTTCTTTTTAAAATATATATATTTTATTGATTTTTTACAGAGAGGAAGGGAGAGGGATAGAAAGTTAGAAACATCGATCAGCTGCCTCCTGCACACTCCCTTCTGGGGATGTGCCCGCAACCAAGGTACATGCCCTTGACCGGAATCTAACCTGGGACCCTTGAGTCCGCAGGCTGACGCTCTATCCACTGAGCCAAACCAGTTAGGGCGGAAATCCACTTTAAAGAAATTGAGCTAATAAGTTCAGCAAGCTTGCAGGATACAAAATCAACCTACAAGAATCATTTGTATTGCAGATAAGTTTTGATGTGGAAATACTGGAACCCTCATACACTGCTGGTGGGAATGTAAAATGATGTATTCACTTTGTAAAAAATTCTGAAAGTCCCACTAAGTTACCATTTTGCCCAACAATTCCACTCCTAGATATATAACCAAAATAATTGAAAACATATGGGTACACAAGAACTTGTATGCAAATATTCATAACAACATTGTTCATAATAGCCAAGTAACTATCAACTGATGAATGGACAAATAAAACAGAGTATATCCATATAATGAATATTAATCGTAAAAATGAGTGAAGTATTGTTGCATGCTATGCTACAACATGGATGTACCTGGAAAACATTATGCTTGAGAAGCCAGACATAAAAAGCAACACATAGGATTCCATTTATGTGACATGCCCAGAATAGGCAAATCTGTAGAAACAAAGTAGATTAGTGGCTGGGGAGAGATAGGGCAATGGTAAGACTGCTTGATGGGTATGGGGTGATGAAATGTCCTGGAATTGGTGGAGATGTTTGCACAACTTCATAAATATACTAAAAGCCACTGAACTGTGCACTACAAAATTTATGGTATGTGAATACATCTCCATGGAAACCACCACCAAGCCCCATCCCTCCAAAACACCTGGAAAAGCTGATGAACAGACTATTGAAATCATTCCCTAAGAACTCCCAGGCTTTAAAGCCCTCAAGATGAAGGACACAACACACTCTCCCCAGATCACGCCCCTGCCTTTTCCTGCTACCTCTTCTTCCCCTACAGGCATGCATCACCTAAACTCTAAGGGACTCCATGAGATATCTGGCCAGGGGAGCAATGGGCAGTGGCAGCTTATCCCAGCCTTACCTCCTGAAACTGTCTCCAAGGCCCTATTTTCTCTGACTTTCCAGTACAGCAGCCCTGCTTAGGCTCATTTCTTTCCTAGAATATTTCTGAAGAACCAAAGCAGCCCCACCTAGTCTCTCCTCTTGCTTTTTTCTTGTTTTCACTGTCCCCAGCTTTAATAAACACTCTCAAAATCACCTGGACCCCTGACATCTTTCCTGCACAAAGCCAAGTACGCACATTCTACATTCTGCCAGAGGTAGACTTGCTCCAATTCTGATTTCTGTCTAGTAACAACATTATTAAACAACTAGAGGCCCAATGCATGAAATTCATGCAAGAGTAGGCCTTCGTAGCCGGGGTGCTGCCTGGATCCCTCCCTTGCATTCCCGGCTTTGTCCCAAAGGACATCTGGTCTAATTAGCATATTATGCTTTTATTATAGATTGTAAATAAATCCCAAAGAGAAATCGAAAAAAGTATAATGTGTGTTGTCAGTGTAAGAATGTCCAAGCCTGTAGAGGATTTTTTTTTTTAGAGAATTTTTTTTTAATATATTTTATTGATTTTTCACAGAGAGGAAGGGAGAGAGATAGAGAGTTAGAAACATTGATGAGAGAGAAACATCGATCAGCTGCCTCCTGCACATCTCCCACTGGGGGGGATGTGCCCGCAACCCAGGTACATGCCCTTGGCTCTACCCACTGAGCCAAACCAGTTACGGCTACATAGAGCCTTTTGATGTTCATTACCTGATATTTGCTAAAGTTTGAACATCATTACTCATGTAAGTTGTAAGGTGTCATTCCAAAGTTAATATTGTGATGGTCCCTAAAGGATTGAATTTTGGATAAGAACTCTGCCACACTGTAGATGAAAAAGGGGGTTCTATGAAAAATAACATCACTGGGTGATGGGATCATAAACTCGTGACTGGGCAATACAATTCTTTACTAACAGGCTTATCTTTGCCTTAAATAAGCACTGTGCATTATTTCTGTACATCTAGGTTAACACAGCTAGGTTAACACAACTTTGCACATAAACTTAAATACCCTGTAATGCAAGCTGCATGTGACCACTCCCAAAAGAGCACATAGTTTTAATTACCCTGTAATCCCATCCTGGTGTTACTCCCTCCACCTTCAAGTAAGTAATCTTCCTAACCTTCCCTCTGTAACCGGAATCCAAGGATCTGCTGCCTGCAGCCAGGAAAGCCAAACTCCTGACACAGATGCTGGTGAGAAAGAAAAGAGGTTTATTTGAATGCTGGCAACTGGGGGACTTTTGTTGCAAAGCCCATCTCAACATCTCAATGCAGGCAGAGGTTTTTGTAAGGAGGGAGAGGGAAAGCAAAACAAAGAAATAAAAGTTAGGGGGTTAAAAAGTTCTCTCCGTGTAGGCCAGCACTGTCCATTCCAATAAGGACCACAAAACTTGTCAAGTGATGGTCTAGTGTGCGTCATCAGAATCTTTGTCATCCTGGTTTTATGGTTGAAGGTCAGCAAATTTCCCAGAGCTGAAATGACTGAAGGTCAGAGTCTGTGTCTCTATCATCTGAAGTTAGTTCTTAGGATTCCAATACAAACATTTGTATTAGGCAGAACCAGCCGATGCTCTAACCAACTGAGATACCAAGCCAGGGCTTACGATATATATGTTGTATTAAGATTGATTATGCTGCCCTAACCAGTTTGGATACATCCCCAGTGGGGGGTTTGCAGGAGGCAGCTGATCCATGATGTTTCTAACTCTCTATCCTTCTCCCATCCTCTCTGTAAAAAGTCAATAAAAAATAAAAGAGTGGCCCCAACTGGTTTGGCTCAGTGGATAGAGCGTCCGCCTGCGGACTGAAGGGTCCTGGGTTCAATTCTGGTCAAGGGCATGTACCTTGGTTGCGGGCATATTCCCAGTAGGGGCGTGCAGGAGGCAGCTGATTGATGTTTCTAACTCTCTATCCCTCTCCCTTCCTCTCTATAAAAAATCAATAAAATATATATATTTTAAAAAATAAAAGAGTGATTATGCTTTAGTATTTGTATCTTCCTCCCATGATGAGGACCTTGAATGCTTTCTGCCAATGCCCTCCAGCAGCAATCATATCATTGTGTGTAATGTTGTCATTTCCTGTATTTCGTTTAGTAATAAAATATCTTCGGGAAACAAATGCATGGAATGATTTGATAAAAGAATTGGAATTAAGCTTTTAATTACATTAGGGTTAACCATGGAGATTAAAACAGGATACATATTAGAAGTGTAACCAAGTTAAGAAATTTATTAAAATGGTTTTCTGGTTTTCACAACTGGAAAGAATCCTTCCTAGTTGAAAAGCAGGTTTGCAATAAAAATTAGAAAGTTTTTATCTATTGTTCATTGATAAATAAATATCACAGTTATATTCATTAGAGAAAAATTACAGTGAATTTGGAAGGACTTTAGGCAGGATAAACACAGAATCAGAAATTCATACTGGGGATGGTGTTAAAATATAATGATTTGGGCAATATATTTAACCTAGAGTTAAGCATTACTAACCATCAGTCAATATACATATAAGAGAAATCGTATAGATGTAATGTGTGTAGCAAAGACCTTATCCAAAACTGAATCCATGGAGGGCCCCCATAATGTTAATTGTGGAAAACAATGTTACAAATATTAGGAGTAATGATGCGCTTAATTCAAAGACATTGGACAGGAAAGGCTGTGTCACCAATGGGAAGTAGGTGCGGGGACCCGGGGCTGCCCCCTCCCTCCCGCCCCGCCCTCCCTCCCTCTGGCCCTGCACAGGCCTGGCCGCCGGGCTCGGCCCCGCCCCCATCGCGGAGTCGCTCAGCTCAGGCTCTGGCCCCCGCCCACCCCGCAGGGAGGCGCATGCGCAGTTCCTTGCAGACGCGGAAGCGGCCGTGGAGGGGAAGGTGGCGGTTTCCCCTGAGGAGGGTGTTTGTCTTTAAAGCTGAGGCTCCCCGTCCCCCTCCCCGCAGGGAAGGCTGAGGGCGCTGCCGGCGCTGAAGTCCTTGTTGGGGTCCCCGCCCCGGAGCCTCTCTGCGGTGAGTCCGCGTCCCGGGAGGCCGCGCGGTGCGGGCGCCACGTGCCTTTGGGAGTAAACGGAGGCCCCGGCCCGGGGTCTCTCCGCCTGTGGCTGTGGCCACCGCCTGCCGCGCGGTTTTCCCGCTGAAAACCGTTCCCGGGGCCGCCGGTCCTCCCCGCGGGGCTGAGAGTCTGGGTCAGGGGTTCCCGCCCTTTGCGCCCCTACCCCCGCCCGGCGCTTTCCGCCCAAAGAGCCTGGATGGCTGCCGGCCTGGGGGTCTGCACCCCCCTCCTAGGCCCACCCTCATTTAATAAGGGGTCTGCCTGCCCGGGGAGCACAGTGTCCATGGGGGGGCTCAGGGGGAAGGACGCGGTGTCCCCTGAAGAGGTGACCTGCCCGCGGGGAGGGGCTTTGTGGGCGCGGTGACTGCGGGGGGCGGGGGCCCAGGCTGGGGGGTCAGGAGAGGGAGTGAGAGACAGACACGTGGGCGGGAGGAAGGGCAGCGAGGGGTCCACAGAGAGGGGCCCATAGGGGGTGTGGGGGGGACTGGACGGCGACGGTAGGAGTGAGGGGGTCACTCGGGAAAGTGGCCTGAGGAGGAAGGAAGTGGAGACACAGGGAGGAGGGGGAGCCCAGAGAGAGGAAGGGGGGCTGAGAGGGAGCGGGTCCTGGGGAGCAGAAGTGGGGGCCGCACAGGAGCAGGCACTTGAGACAGAGACACTGGTTCCCAGGAGAAGAGTTGGGGAGCGAGTGCAGGGACAGAAAGGGGGACTCAGGGATGAGGGAGCAGAGGGAGCAGCACTGAGTCAGCAGCTGTGGGAGCGGGACAGACGGGAACAGGCAGCAGGGGGGCCGCGGGCGTGGGGAGGGGAAGACGCAGACGTGTGTGGAGATGGAGCCTCAGAGACCAGAAGAAATGCATAGTAGTGGGAAGGAGGAGACCTTGATCTGGGTGAGTGGTGAGCTGATGGGATGTGGATGGTTAAGTGGTGATATATAGACAGTCCTCGGGTTATATCGCATTCGAAGTATGTCCTTTCGTGGTTACATGCCATCTCCCATTTATTCATAAAAAAAAAGCCCTAACCGGTTTGGCTCAGTGGATAGAGCATTGGCCTGAGGACTGAAAGGGCCCAGGTTCGATTCCGGTCAATGGCATGTACCTTGGTTGCGGGCACATCCCCAGTATGGGGTGTGCAGGAGGCAGCTGATTTTTCTCTCTCATCGATGTTTCTAACTCTCTATCCCTCTCCCTTCCTCTCTGTAAAAAATCAATAAAATATATATATTTTTTAAAAGTTCCATCATTTTGATGTATGTACATATGTGCTTTATGTTTTTTATTATTTACCACAAGTAAAGGTCAGGAATTGTTATCTTTCTTTTAAAGTTTTTTTACTGTTTCACTTCATTACTGCTGTGTATGTGCTCCATGAGTGACGGAGGTGCTTATGTAAGTGGGTTCTGACTTACGGCGAAAATCGCGTTTCTTCTCCCCAACGTAACCCGAGGACCAACTATACTGGCTTGTGGCTTTATATATTTAACAGCTGAATTGTTTTAGTCATACAGATTTGAATGAGAATTATAAATCCAGTTTATAAGGCTTGGGAATTTTATATAAGTATTTGATTCCAGTTGCAACCCTTATTCACTCAGAGAGGAGAGACTTGTCTGTAGGGCATGGGTCGCTTGTCATTTCCTGGGATGGCAAGAAGGGGGTGACTTGAGTTTATCACCACAGGATGCTTTTTCAAGGACTGTTAGAAGCCTAGGTTTCTTGTTGTGTTTTTCCTTTTTGTTTTTTATTTTTCTCTTCCATGGATATAGTTTTTCTATGTCTGATACTTAATTTATATTTTAAAAACATGCTGAGATAAATTCTTTGGCTTTTTCTCAGATCACCTGAGGAGTTTTAAGAAATGACATCAGGCCTTGTGGGAAGGGTCAGTGATTGAGCATAGGCCTGGGAACCAGGAGGTCATGGTTTGATTCCCGGTCAGGGCACATGCCCAGGTTTTGGGCTTGATCCCCCTCTAGATCAATGCTACTCTCTCATTGATGCTTCTCTTTCCTCTCCCTCTTCTTTCCTGTCTGAAATCAATAAAAATATATTAAAAAAAAAAAAAGAAATGACAGCAGGTGCACTTTCCCCCATGGATTTGGACAGATGCTCTGGGTGGGGCATCTTTGGTTACTGAGGGCCTCCAGGTGATTGGAAGGTGAGGACGGGGGATTAGTAGGAGGGGTGCAGGATGCCTTTGTGAGAGTGGGGAGCAGGCTTTGTTCAGGGGAGGTAAGGGGGTGCTCTGTTTAGTTTGGGGGTTCAGGACAGCAGCTCACGTTCTCATTTCTGTAGGAGTTTGTGGATGTCTTTGGAAGGAGAGACACATGAAGACACACACTCAAAAACTCACAGTGCGGTCTCCATGTAGGAGCTCATTGTTCCTCACTCCTATGAGAACGGACAGGAGCAGGTGGCCTTTCCTCATTTCCAGGTCCCTCTGACTGTGAGTGTCGTGTGAGCTGATTAAGACGCTCAGCTGACGTCTTTGAAGGCACATTCTGTGACTCCTCAACATATCCTCGCCTGAGACAACAACCCAGACCCTGATCAGGACCAGGACCAAATGGCTGCTTCTCAGGTAAAAGATGTGTCCTGGGTCACAGGCTATGTTTGCTTTTCTTCTGACATCTCTGGATTTAGAACCTGCCCCTTCTGATGTTGGTGCTATTCATGCTCTTTCCCTTTACGTACTTATTTAATTACTGTTTTTCTTACGATAGTCAAGGTCAGCAGTTTATATAGTTTTGGCCTTTATCCCAATGCCTTCTGTGCATTCATGTTATGCAGGCTCCACCAGGTCAAGAAGATTTCCCACCTTTAATGACTTTCAACTACTGAAAACATCCCTCTCTGACAGATTAATCTTGGGAGGCAGCCATGTCTAACACCCCTACCGGGATGGGGCCAGGGGCTCTAATATCGGTGAAGAAGAGAAATGAAGTTTTTAGGTTCAAATGGCTGCAGCATCAGCTCTGTAGATCAGGGGTAAGAAAATGCACATTTTACAGCTCAGAAAAATCTGAAAAGAAGAATAAATAGAAGAGACTTGCTCACTAGATTAGTACAAAAGTCTTGCTATTTAAATGTGCTGATAGCTTGCAGAATATGAGAGATACACGTGGATTGACACTTGTAAAAATTAATGTTGTTTGTGATCATTTTCACATAATGATTTTTTTATTGATATATTTTTGCCAGTGATTTCACAGCCGTGATGTCCTGTCCTTCTGTGTCACCTAAGACCCATTGTTCCAGTCCACCATGGCAGAGGTGCTCCCCTCACTGTAGAGTTAATAGTCTCCCTTTATCAGTAACAAGGGCTTAGTAGGGACTTATTGAGAGATGTGCAAAAACCATCACATTTCATCTGGAAACTCGCCTCTTCTTTTTACCTCTGTTTGCTTTGAAAAATAAACGCTCTACTTCTATTTCCTACAGATCATTGGCTTTTGACATGGGAGCTTTAACCAATCAGGACTTGTTCCTGTAAATTTTCATTATATTCTTTTTTTCCCCCCAAATATATTTTTATTGATTTCAGTGAGGAAGGGAGAAGGAGAGACAGAAACATCAATGATGAGAGAGAATCACCATTCAGCTGCCTCCTGCACGTCCCCCACTGGGGATCCAGCCCACAACTCAGGCATGTGCCCTTGACCGGAATCAAACCCGGGACCCTTCAGTCCGCAGGCTGACGCTCTGTCCACAACCGGCTAGGGCAGTTTTCATTATATCCTACACTCATGTCATGGACATACTCTACATTATCACTTTTTTTTATTTTTTGGAAAGTTTACAAAAATCATATTAATGTATCTTCAATTCAGTTAAATTTATATGATTATAGTCAACTAATGATACACAAAAATTTTCAAATAAATGAGTATCTAAGAAATAATAGATCTAATTTGTTTTCCATCGTTATGTGAGTTTCTCTCCTTATTGTATTTATACTACACTAGAGGCCTGATTCATGAAATTCATGCAAGAGTAGGCCTTCCTTCCCCCAGCTGCTGTCACCGGCTTCCCTCCCGGACCCAGGCTTCCCTCTGGCACCTGGGACCTGGGCTTCCCTCACAGTCCCGGCTTCATCTGGAAGGTTGTCCGGAAGGACATCCTGTCTAATTAGCATATTACGCTTTTATTTTTGTAGATGAGGGGTATCATTAACAAATAGATTCATGAAATTTATGGAATGGAATCACAAAATGATCTTGATTTCACTGACCTGACAATTCTGTTTTCTATCACTTTTATATTGTACATAGTTCACATACGTGTGTCTCTCTCTATATAAAATGGTAACATTATTTGAGATATTTTTTCTTATTTGCTTAAGCTGTCTTTATTGTTCTCAGTTGCAGAAACTGCTGTGAATATTCATGAGGTTTCTTTATGGGCATTGACCTGTGGTTTGTTTTTTTAATTGTAGATTGAGTTTGGGATAAAATTGAAGGTTTACTTTTTATTATATATTTCACAGAATATTCTCATATCAAAGGCGGAATAATCTTGTTCTAAAATTACTCATAGTAAATTCTAAATAGGATTATGGTCCCAATGTCTCCTATTTTAAGAGAACTAAAATTCCTTAAAAATACTCTTTCAGTTTAAAATTGTGTATGAACTTTGTCCTTTCTTTTCTGTTCTGTTCTATTCAGAAATATAGCACATGGACCACAGACATTGGCATCATAAGTAAAAAGTGAGCTTGTTACACATGTAGAAACACAGGCCCCATCTGAGAACCCGGATCAGAACCTGTGTTAGAAAAGTGCAGTTTGTTGTCATCTGTGTTGCCCTTGAAGAAGTGCTTACACTTCCCATCTCACCATGACATCTCCAGCTGAGAAATATACACCACTGACCCTGAACGATTCAAATACAGCTCTCAGAAATCCCTATGCCTGTGTTAATGCCTTAATTTTAAAGTTTATTTTCCTGCAAAATAAAACCTCTGCAGTGAATTTGTGGACATGTGTCATCCACATTTGTCAGTGTTAGAAAACAAATCAGAGAATGTTACTGGGTCAAAGTGATCTTATTGGGTAAATCAGGATACTCTCCTAGGTCAAAACAACTTCTCCTAACACTGTTTTCGTGTTGGGTGACATTATGAACTCTTCTGGTGACCTCTTGGTAAATGTGTCTTTTCTTTCAGGGACAGTTGTCCTTCAGAGATGTGGCCATAGATTTCTCTCAGGAGGAGTGGGAATGCCTGGATCCAGTTCAACAGAAATTGTACCTGGATGTGATGTTAGAGAACTACAGCAACCTGGTCTCCCTGGGTGAGGATGACTTCCTTTCTGAGTCCCTACTCCACCCACATAGTGTTGTTTTCTTTATTATTTTAACATCTATGGGGAATTCTGTTTTCTATGGTAGATTTTCTGATTCTTGCTCTCAAGGTACAAATTGGGGGTTTTCTGGTACAAAAGAAAAGATTTGTGATGCATGTGAAGTAGGAAATCAGTGTTTGAAATTTTTACATGTTGTCTAGACCTGTGGTCGGCAAACCGCGGCTCACGAGCCACATGCGGCTCTTTGGCCCCTTGAGTGTGGCTCTTCCACAAAGTACCACGTGCGGGCATGCACGTACAGTGTGATTGAAACTTCGTGGCCCATGCGCAGAAGTCGGTATTTTGTGGAAGAGCCAGTATTATGTGGAAGAGCCACACTGAAGGGGCCAAAGCCACATGTGGCTCGTGAGCCGCGGTTTACCGAGCCGCAGTTTGCCGACCACTGGTCTAGACTAATTTAGGTACTATCTGAAAACAGTATATTAGAAAATAATCCTATATAATAAAATCCTAACATGCAAATCGACCGAATGGCGGAATGACCAGTCACTATGATGCACAGTAACCACCAGGGGACAGACACTCAACGCAGGAGCTGCCCCCAGCCAGCAGGCCCCAGGCCAGCTAAGGCGGTTGCCAGCAGGGGGGGGGGGCAATCACCCTGCCGGTTGCTCCACAGATTGGCCCTGAGGCCTAGGGACCCTACCCATGCACAAATTTCGTACACCGGGCCTCTAGTTTTCTAGAATATTCTAACATTCTACCATGTCTTCTGACCAGAGGACAAACTGGATTGGAAATGAGAGAATCTCTATCAAAACTCATGGTCCATTTTCTAGTAAATAGGTCTTGCTGTCTCTAAGCAAGTCTTTGTCATCTTTTCAGTTCAAATGAAAGAGCACTTTGGTCCATGGCTGGGGTTCTCTGTTGCTTAAGAGTGTTATCCCTGTCCACCAAGGTTGTGGGTTTGATCCCCTTTAGGACGAATACAAGAAGCAGCCAATGATGCCTTGTTCAGTGTGCTTCGGGTTAGAACTTCAGCCTAGAGTTTCTGACTGCCCACCAAAGGCCCAAAGGTCCCTTTCCTTGTCAAAAGCACACATCTGGATTGCTGGTCAATGATTCTCATCATTGATGCTTCTATCTCTCTTTCTCCCTTCCTCTCTGAAATCAATAAAGATTTGCATATATTGCATATATAAAGAATATATGCAATATATATTCTCTCTCATAATTGAAACATCAGTGATGAGAGAGAATCATTGATCGGTGCCTCCTGCACACCCCACATTGGGGATTAAGCCCACAACCTGGGCATATGCCCTGACTGGGAATCGAACCATGACCTCCTGGTTCATAGGTCGATGCTCAACCATGGAGATATGCCGGCTGGGATATGTGTGTGTGTGTGTGTGTGTGTGTGTGTGTGTGTGTGTGTGTGTATTTTTTTAAAAATATATTTCTTGCCCTAGCTGGTTTGGCTCAGCGGATAGAGCGTCGGCCTGCGGACTCAAGGGTCCCGGGTTCGATTCCAGTCAAGGGCATGTACCTGGGTTGCGGGCACATCCCCAGTAGGGGGCGTGCAAGAGGCAGCTGAATCGATGTTTCTAACTCGCTATCCCTCTCCCTCTCCCTTCCTCTCTGTAAAAATATCAATAAAATATATTTAAAAAAAAAAAAAAAAATAAAAATAAAAATATATTTCTTAATTGATTTCAGAGAGGAAGGGAGAAAGATAGGGAGATAGAAACATCAATGATGAGAGAGAATCATTGATCGGCTGCCTCCTGCACGCCCCCTACTGGGGATCAAGCCCGCAACCCAGGCATGTGCCCTTGGTCGGGGTCAAACCTGGGACCCCTCAATCTGCAGACTGATGCTTTATCCACTGAGTCAAGCCAGCTAGGGTTGTATATTTTTTAAAAAAGTAACTTGGTCAGTAATTGCTAGTAAGTTTAATATCATAACTGTGAAACTTTGTATCATATCTTCCAGCTACCTTATCTGAAGACAAACAGGCCATGCTACAAAAGGCAGAAATGGAAGATTTATTCCCTAAAATAATACTGGTAAGATAATGGAAGGTATGGCTTTGATAATGTACATTTAGTGAAAGCCTTGGAATTAGAGGAAGAGTGTAAGATGAGAAGAAAGTATGTTAATATTGCCATAATAATATTCTTGTTATTTAAGGAAGTCAAAGATATCACACATTTGACAATACTCCTAATTTCCATTAGTTTTAGCTATCCATTAATTATAGCTGTAGATTAATGTGAAATAAATGTGAAATGTTTCTAAATGTGAAAACCAAGTATAATTTTTTTTAATCTTATACATTCTTGGAACATAAATAGGGAAAATCTAGAGTCTCACATAAGCCATACTGTAAATAATTATAAAAATTGTTTACAATGTAGTCTTGGATTAAACTTTCAATAAGTCATTTATAGAATTTAGTGATTTATAATGCACAGATAATGTTTAAATGCAATCAGTTTGGTGGTTTCTTCATTAAATGTCTCATTATGCTTCCATTGATAAATAATGTTTTTGAAACATGTCAATAATTTTCAGAAACAGGAGTATTTTATTAAAAAAAAAAAAGTCTTTATTGATTTCAGAGAGAGGAAAAGAGAGATAGAAACATCAATAAGAGAATCATTCATTGCCTGCCTGCTGCCTGCCCCCCATTGGGGATTGAGCTCCCAACCCAGCCATGTGCCCTGATGGGGAATTGAATTGTGACCTCCTGGTTCATGGGTTGACACTCACTCAATGAGCCACACCAGCTAGGCAGCAGTGTATTTTTTATTTCATTTTATTTTATTTTAATTGATTTCAGAGAAGAAGGGAGAGAGAGTGACATAGAAGGATCAATGATGTGAGAGAATCAATGATCAGCTGCTTGCTGGATGCCCCCCACTGGGGAATCAGTCCCCGACCCAGGTATATGCCCGGACTGAGAATTGCACCATGACTTCCTGGTTTATAGGTCAGCACTTAATCACCAAGCCACATGGGCCTGGCAGGATGGTTGTTTTTTTAATTTTTTTTCTGTTTTGTTTTGAATCCTTACCCAAGGATATTTTTCCCTTGATTTTTAGAGAGCAGGAAAGAAAGACACAGAGAAATATCGATTTGAGAGAAACACATTGGTTGCCTTCTGCATGTGCCCCAAACAGGGCTCGGGCCTGGGAGGAGCTTGCAACTGAGGTACATGCCCTTGATCAGAATTGAACTCGGGAACTTTTAATCTGCAGGTCTATCCATTGAACCAAACAGGCTAGGGCTGGAATGTGTGTGTGTTTTTTTATACCATCATGATTTAATAGTTACCACAAAATAGTTATTTGAAAAAAGTATACATGTATAATGAAATAATAGCTTTCACTAAATGCCTTTCCACCTTCAGTGATTACCAGAATACATGTATTGAAGATAGAGGTTACCAGTGCAAGGAATATTGGAAAAATTTTAACCACGAGTCAAATCCTAATAAACATCAGAAAATTCAGCCTCCAGAAAACTGTTATAAAGGTGCAAAAGGCTTTGACCCAATGTCAAATCTAAATATACATCAGTTTATTCATCCTGTAGGGAAGACAAAGAAACAAATTAAATATGACAAATCATTTAAGCAATCTTCAAATCATACTGAACAAGATAATATTCATACCATAGGGAAAGGTTACAAATTTAATCCATATGAGAGAGTTTTCAGTCAAATATTCAGTCTAAATAAATTTAAGAAAATCCCTGCTAGAGAAAAGCATTATACATATAAAGAATGTGGTAAAGCGCCCTGACTGCTTTGACTCAGTGGATAGAGCATCATCCTACGGACTGAAGGGTCCCGGGTTCGATTCAAGTCAAGGGCATGTACCTTGGTTGCGGGCACATCCCCAGTAGGGGGCGTGCAGGAGGCAGCTGATGGATGTTTCTCGCTCATTGATGTTTCTAACTCTCTATCCCTCTCCCTTCCTCTCTATAAAAAATCAATAAAATATATTTTTAAAAAAAGAATGTGGTAAAGCATTTAATTTTCTTTCAAATCTGTGTGAACTTGAGGGAATTCATACTGGAAAAAAGCCCTATAAATGTAGAGAATGTGGCAAAGCTTTTTGCAACACCTCATCTCTTACTTATCATCAGAGAGAGCATACTGGAAAGAAGCGTTATAAATGTGGAGAATGTGGCAAAGGATTCAGTAATACCTCAAGTTTTAATCGCCATCAGAGAGTTCATACTGGAGAAAAGCCCCATAAATGTAGAGAATGTGGCAAAGCCTTCCGTACCGCAACAAACCTTACTTGTCATCAGAGAGTTCATACTGGAGAGAAGCCCTACAAATGTAGAGAATGTGGCAAAGCCTTTAGCAGGTCCTCATCTCTTACTTATCATCAGAGAGTTCATACTGGAGAGAAGCCTTTTAAATGTGCTGATTGTGGCAAAACTTTCCGTGTAGCATCAGACCTTACTTATCATCAGAAAGTTCATACTGTAGACAATCCTTATAAATGTGAAGAATGTGGCAAAGCCTTCCGTGGGCAAACAGACCTTACTTACCATCAGAGAATTCACACTGGAGAGAAGCCTTATAAATGTGAAGAATGTGGCAAAGCCTTCCGTGGACAAACAAACCTTACTTATCATCAGAGAGTTCACACTGGAGAGAAGCCCTACAAATGTAGAGAATGTGGCAAAGCCTTTAGCAAGTCCTCAACCCTTACATATCATCAGAGGGTTCATACTGGAGAGAAACCTTACAAATGTGGCAAATGTGGCAAAGCCTTTAGCAGGTCCTCATCTCTTACTTCTCATCAGAGACTTCATACTGGAGAGAAGCCTTTTAAATGTGCAGATTGTGGCAAAACTTTCCGTGTAGCATCATCCCTTACTTATCATCAGAAAGTTCATACTGGACAGAAGCCTTATAAATGTAAAGACTGTGGCAAAGCCTTCAGTGGGCCAACAAACCTTACTTATCATCTGAGAGTTCATACTGGAGAGAAGCCCTACAAATGTAGAGAATGTGGCAAAGCCTTCAGTGTGCCAAGAAATCTTACTTATCATCAGAGAGTTCATACTGGAGAGAAGCCCTACAAATGTAGAGAATGTGGCAAAGCCTTTAGCAGGTCCTCAACCCTTACATATCATCAGAGAGTTCATACTGGAGAGAAACCTTATAAATGTGGCCAATGTGGCAAAGCCTTCAGGAGGTCCTCAAGGTATAGAGTTCATCAGAGTATTCATAGTGTTGGGAAGCCTTATAAATGTAAAGAATGTGGCAAAGCTTTCAGGGGGGCAACAAACCTTACTTATCATCAGAGAGTTCATGCTGGAGAGAAGCCCTATAAATGTAGAGAATGTGGCAAAGCCTTTAACCAGTGTTCCTGCCTTTCTGTACAGCAGTGTCCATAGTTGAGAGAAGTGTCACAGATGTTAGTGTTGTTAGTCCTTTACTAACTGCAAGAACTTAGTATCACAGAATTTATACTGGGAAGAAGCCTTATGATTGTGAAAAATGTGGAAAAGCCTTCAAAAGCTATTCATATCTTACTGTACCTGAGAGACTTCATCCTGAAGAGAGACCTTTCAAAAATAGAGAATGTGCTAGCGCTTTTATCCACTGCTCAAAACTTACTCAACATAGAAAATTTATAGTGGAGAGAAGCCTTATAAATGTAGAGAATGTGGCAAAGCCTTTCGTGTGGCATCCTTACTATGTAGAAAATGTGAGATAGCCTTTACTCTGGGAAATGCTGATTGTTGGTTGGGAAAGACCCTGATTTTTTTTCCTGCTAATACATCATTACATTTCTTTATTTGCCGCACTTATGAGTTCTATTGTAGGATATGGTTGTTGAAAATTATTGTTAACTGCTATTTATATACTTTGTGTAAGATAATTTTTAAAAACTAATGCATTGTCTATATTATGAAAGAAAACCAATACTAAATTATATTACTTAAAGAATAGATTTCCATAGGATATTAAAATGTTGATTTCAAATTAGGGTAAGAAGCAATATATTTCATGGTTCATTTTGGATGGTATTACATTTTTTTTTATTGATTTTTTACAGAGAGGAAGGGAGAAGGAGAAGGATAGAGAGTTAGAAACATCAATGAGAGAGAAACATCAATTCAGCTGCCTCCTGCACACTCCCCACTGGGGATGTGCCTGCAACTAAGGTACATACCCTTGACCAGAATCGAACCTGGGACCCCTCAGTCCACAGGCCGCCACTCTATCCACTGAGCAAAACCGGCCAGGGTGGCATTACAATTTCTTAATTTAATATATTTTTTCTAACCATTTCTTCCACACACTTTGACCCAGATTATATGTTTCACTTTCATTTTTCCTATTAAACACACCAGGGCATACATAAATCAGTGGATTGTGTTGAGACTTTGTGACTTGAAAATGTATATAAGATGATGACAGGGTGTGGGAGCCATGCCAGAGTTTTCAGATAGTCAAGGCTAATTAGAGTGTGGAGGCCTTGTTGATAGTATGCCAGACGGTCAAGGCCACTCTGAACATGGGAATCTTAATCAAATGTTCAGGGCTGAGCAACCATAAACAGGTGTGAGGACAAGAATTATGGAACAGTGTGCATGCATGCCTTGCTGAAGCCAAATCATTGATGTCACTGTTGGCAACTTGCCTCTTTTGTGTAAGTACTATTAAAAGTACATTACTAAGGCTAGAGAGCTCAGTTGGAGCTGAGAGCTGGTACTGCTATGATGTAAGGCTAAGAGCTTAGATATAACTGCCATGTTAACCAGCCAGTGTGCTGAGAGAGAAGCTCAGAGGTAGTTACTAAGTAAGGCTACAGAGACCAGGCTTATCGGGCAGGGGAGACAGGAGAAGCTGCTAGGGCAGAGAGTTCAGATCTGCTGCTATGTGAGGCTCTAGGTACAGAGGCTGTTGAGGGTGCTGCCGCTTTATGGAAGAGATGTATGTGTTCACCAGCCAGTGTTCACCAGCCAGTGTGCAGCTGCCGTGTATGGAATTTTGCTGTGAAGAGCTATTTTGTCTGTTGGCATTATGGCCCCTGGCTTTTGCAATAAAGACTGATTCGTATACACTCACAACTTCTCATTGCTTCTCTGTCTAAGACCTGGCATCCAAGAAGGTCCAGTCCCTAGTCAGAGAGGCTCGGGTCCAACAGTTAGTGTAGTGGGCAGGGTTCGAGAAGGAACCTGCCCAGATAGTTGACATAGTCCAGGAGAATTCAAAAGAATATATGGACTCAGAGCAACTCAGATCAGCAGAGCTGTGCAGTACTCTGGCTGCATCTGACCCAGGGACAAAGTAAGTGTTTTATGAAGATGAAGAAAAAGTGTTCCTTCAGGTCTGTGGCTCAACAAAAGTGTTGGAGTGACACATGTTTGTGAACTGAAGTCTTTTCATGTGTGAGTTTGCCATGGTTGGTGCTTGAAAATCAAGTATGGGGAGGTCAGCAAGCACACAGTAAAGTAAATGGAAATAGAGGGATGAAGGAAATAGTCCCCAAGATTGTAGATGTGGTTTGTAACGAGACCATCTCCATTGCCAAATGCCTGGGGCTTTTCCACCATTTCTTTGTGATTGGTGTTCATATTCAGAACCAGCTTACCTACCAGGGAAAGTGAGGTTTCCGGTACTGTTACCATGGCATCTGACACCCAATGTCCTCCACTTCAAATTTTTTCCCATCCCAAAGTAATACATGTTTTGTTTATAGTGACCTTAATTTTCCAGCTGCCTATGGTACCATATTTCAATGATCCAGACTTCAAAAATGAATGACTTGATTTGCAGGCATTACTCAAAACATTTAAATACGATTCATCCCTGATTGTTAAAACTTACCATTACAAAATAATGTGAGGAGTAATATGAAGTTAAAACTCAAAACCCTGGCAATGTCTAAATGAGGGACATGGCTCTGATGTTCTTTTTAACTTTGTTAAATGCTGTTATTTTCTTTCTTTATTTTTGAGATTGAGTACTGATTTCTTTTCACTGGATTCAGAATGTTATCATGGGGTCTGGGCCCAGGTTGGGTCTGCCTAACAGCCCCCTCCCTAATGTGTGGGTTTTTGACTTTGTGTAGAAACCTTTCACAATAAGAGTCCAGATGAGTTTTGAGAGTATTCTTATTAAAGCTAGAGATAGTGAAACAGGGCTTACGTTAGGAGAAGCAAGAGGAAAGTCAGGAAAATGGGGGCCTTACAGCCCATTTCAGGGGGTTAGCTGGGGTGTAGCTGCTGCTGCCCGCTACTTCTGTGGCTGTAAAACTCGGTTCCCTTAAAGTTTAGGAGGAAAACAGCAAAGATACAAGGCATGGGTGTGCTCTTCCTAGAGCCAGCTGAGGATTCTTGGTCTTGAGGCTTTTAGTGTTCCTTTTGAGGGCTGGTATGCTAGGGGAGGTCTTTGGGAAGGGTCTTCATAGAATATTCATTAACTCTTCAGATGTGATCTTCAGTATGTTAATTAATGAAAATATGTGTAAAGGGGCTGGGGTTATTTTCTGGTTGGTTTTATTTTTAAAGAATGTTATTGAAATGGGGACGGACTGAAACCAGCTTGCCCTGGGGACTGTCTGGAATGAGTAAAGCATTTGCTCCTAAGTGTCCTTGGTTAGAGAAGATATCCTTGTGATTTATTAGCTGGCTGAAAATTGCTCAGATTGTTTGGTCTTGTCTAATTTGTCTCAGTTTTCCTTATTCTACTTCCCTTATCCTAGCTTTTTACCACTTCACCTCAATAATACATTCTAATGTCCACTTTAGTTTTTCTTTGTCCCATGGTTAGTCACAAGCATGTTAGTATTTTCCAAATACTTGACAATTTCCAAGAGATTTTTCTTTTATTGATTTCTATCTTCAATCCATTGAGGTCATAGACATATTTTGTATGACTTGAATTCTCTTCAAAATTGTCAGGAATTGTTTGATGGCCCATCAAATGATTTCTCTTAGTATAGTACTTTGTGCATATTTAAAGGTGGTGTATAGTTCTTTTGGTAGGTGGAATGTTCTTATGAAGAAAAGTGTAATTTTTTTCTTTTGTGTGACAAAGATTTCATTCAACATTGAATTTTTAGAGGAACATCATAATACAAATTTGTATATATATATTGATTTCAGAGAGTAAGGGAGAGGTAGAAACATCATTGATGAGAGAGAATCATTGATCGGCTGCCTCCTGCAAGTCCTCCACTGGGGATTGAATCCTCAACCCGGCCACTAGCCCTTACCAGAATCAAACCTGAGACCCTTCAGTTCTCAGGCCAATACTCTATCCACTGAGGAAAACTGGCTAGTGCCATAATATTAATTTTTGAAGGGAATCTTACACATTTTGTTAGTAATGATCTTGAAGCCCTACAAAAATTAGGTAAGGCAAATGCAGTGATCAAGGGAAAGATAAGAGAAATAAATAAGGCCAGGCTCGGCCTTGAATTGGCCCCTCCCCTCCATAGGTTTCTGCCCACACTTGCCACACTGTGCTCAGCTTAAGACTACCCTATGGCGATGTGTTGAGGCATATCCCATGCAACCCTCCCATCCCATGAAGTTTAAACTCTGGAAACAACTCAGGAGATGAATCAGGTGGAATCTAATCCTTTGCACCACTTTTCCCACTTTATTGTTGACTAGAGGCTTAGTGCACAAAATTCGTGCATGGGGGTTGGGGGGTCCACTCTAAACTGCTTTTTAATGAAAACCTTTCATTTCAGACCATCCTTTGTGGTTACTTTAGGTATCTGAGGTTGCAAGGCCATCATGCAGGCCTTCCCTGAGTTAACCAGGTGAGCATGTGGCCCCTTTTCATCCACACCCACTTCGCCTCAAGGCCCTTGGAGCTCTGATGGCTCCAGGCCTGGGATCTGCAGACACTTCCCTGCTGACCCCCCACAATCCACCCATTTAGTAAGAGGCTTGAAGGGAGCATTTCAGATTTGCTCCCTGGTTTGTTGTCTTTGTTTCAAAAAAATAAAATAACAAGCCTAGATTGCCTGGGAGAGTACAGTTTCCATGAGGTGAGAACATGGTGTCCCCATAAGAGGCCACCTGCCCTGTAAGGAGGAGCTTTATGGGAGACTTGACTGCAAAGCAGAGGCAGAAAGCAGCAAACCAGGCTGTGAGGAGATCAGGAGAGGGAATGAGAGAGACAGACACTTGGGAGGGAGAAAGGGTCAGTGAGGGATCAGAGGGGATGTGGGAGGGACTGGACTGTCATGGTAGGAGTGAGGGGGTAACTCGGGAAAGTAACCTGAGGAGGAAGAAAGTGGAGAAGTAGGTTGGAGAAGAGGTAGCCCCAGAGAGAGGAGGGGAGCTGATAAGGAGAGGAGCCCTGGTGAGCAGCAGTGGGGGCCACACAGGAGGCCGCACTTCAGACAGAGACACTGGTTCAGAGAAGAATTAGGAGAGCAGGTGCAGGGACAGAAAGGGGGGTTTAGGGATGAGACAGCAGAGGGAGAGGCAGCACTGAGAGCCAGCCAGCTGTGGGTAACAGGACAGACTAACAGAGGCTGCAGAGGGGACACAGGCATGGGAAGAGAAAGACACAGACATATGGAAATAAATATCACAGTTCTTCACATTAGAGAAAAATTACAAACTGAATTTGGAAGGACTTTAGGCAGGATGAGTGTTCACAGCATCAGAAATACATACTGGGGGATGGTGTTAAAATATAATGAATAGGACAATATATTTAACCTAGAGTTAAGCATTACTAAACATCTATATATAGAAGCCTAAGCGACCATTATGATCAAATGATCTGTCAACAAGTTGCTATGTCGCACACTGACCACCAGAGGGCAGATGCTCAACGCAGGAGTTGCCCCCTGGTTGTCCCTGTGCTTCCACAGGGGGAGCTCAGCTCAGCCAAAAGCTGGGCTCACAGCTGGTGAGTGCATCAGCAGTGGCAGGAGCCTCTCCCACCTCCACCCCTCCCCACACACACACACCTGCACGGCAGCACTAAGGATGTAGGATGTACGATTGAGGGCTAAGCTGTCAGTCAGACATCCCCCCCAGGGTTGGAGGGACACCCCCCCCTCCCAACCCCCAGTGCATGAAATATGTGCACCGGACCTCCAGTTAGTCAATATACATGTAAGAGAAATCTTACAGATATAATGTGTGTAGCAAAGATCTTATCCAAAATTGAATCTATGGAGGTTACCATAATGTTAATTGTGGAAAGCAATGTTACAAATATTAGGAGTAATGATGTGGGTAATTCAAACGCAATGAACAAGGAAAGGCTGTCCCCAATAGGAGCGAGATGCAAGCAACCAGGGCTGCCCCCTCGCTCCTGCCCCTCCCTCCCTCCCTCTGTCCCTGCACAGGCCTGGCCCCCGGGCTCGGCCCCGCCCCCATCGCGGAGTCGCTCAGCTCAGGCTCTGGCCCCGCCCACCCCGCAGGGAGGCGCATGCGCAGTTCCTTGCAGACGCGGAAGCGGCCGTGGAGGGGAAGGTGGCGGTTCCCCCTGAGGAGGGTGTTTGTCTTTAAAGCTGACGCTCCCGGTCCCCCTCCCCGCAGGGAAGGCTGAGGGCGCTGCCGGCGCTGAAGTCCTTGTTGGGGTCCCCGCCCCGGAGCCTCTCTCAGCGGTGAGTCCGCGTCCGGGAGGCTGCGCGGTGCGGGCGCCACGTTCCTTTGGGAGGAAACGGAGGCCCCGGCCCGTGGTCTCTCCGCCTGTGGCTGTGGCCACCGCCTGCCGCGCGGTTTTCCTGCTGAAAACCGTTCCCGGGGCCGCCGGTCCTCCCCGCGGGGCTGAGAGTCTGGGTCAGGGGGTTCCCGCCCTTTGCGCCCCTCCCCCCGCCCGGCGCTTTCTGCCCAAAGAGCCCGGATGGCTCCCGGCCTGGGGGTCTGCACCCCCCTCCTAGGCACACCCCCATTTAATAAGGGGTCTGCCTGCCGGGGAGCACAGTGTCCATGGGGGGCTCAGGGGGAAGAACGCGGTGTCCCCTGAAGAGGCGACCTGCTCGCAGGGAGGGGCTTTGTGGGGGCGGGGACCCAGGCTGGGGGGTCAGGAGAGGGAGTGAGAGACAGACACGTGGGCGGGAGGAAGGGCAGCGAGGGGTCCACAGAGAGGGGCCCATAGAGGGTGTGGGGGGGACTGGACGGGACGGTAGGAGTGAGGGGGTCACTCGGGAAAGGAGCCTGAGGAGGAAGGAAGTGGAGACACAGGGAGGAGGGGGAGCCCAGAGAGAGGAAGGGGGGCTGAGAGGGAGCGGGTCCTGGGGAGCAGAAGTGGGGTCCGCACAGGAGGAGGCACTTGAGACAGAGACACGGGTTCAGAGGAGAAGAGTTGGGGAGCGAGTGCAGGGACAGAAAGGGGGGCTCAGGGATGAGGGAGCAGAGGGAGCAGCCCTGAGTCAGCAGCTGTGGGAGCGGGACAGACGGGAACAGGCAGCAGAGGGGCCGCGGGCGTGGGGAGGGGAAGACGCAGACGTGTGTGGAGATGGAGCCTCAGAGACCAGGAGAAAGAGCCCCTGAAGGGAAGGAGGTTTCAGGAGTTTCATGGTCCAGGTGTAGGACAGACAGAGAGAAAAGGGGAGAGAGAGCAGGAGAGAGGGGGGGACACAGGAAAGGACCACAGTGGAGAGAAAGGGAGCAGGAGACAGAGACAGATCCACAGACAGAAATACATAGTAGTGGGAGGAGGGGAACCCTAATTTGAATGAGAGGTGAGCTGATGGGATGTGGATGGTTAAGGTGTGATATACCAGGCTTTATAGATACAGATTTTAAAGTATATTTTTTATTGATTTCAGGTTCACAGGGAGAGGGAAAGAGAGACAGATAGAAATAGTAATGAGTAGAGACAATCATTGATCTGCTGCCTCCTGCATGCCCCACACCGAGGATCTAACCTGCAACCTGCCCATATGCCCTGACCTTATGGTTCATACGTTCAAGCTCAACCACTGAGTCTTGCTGCCTAGGTGTGCTTATATATTTAATTTAACATTGGCTGAATTGTTTTAGTTATACAGATTTGAATGAGAATGACAAATCTCCAGATTATGAGACTTGGTAATTTTATTATTATTTGCTTCCAGTTGCAACCCTTAGTCACTCAGAGGGGAGAGACTTATCTGTTGGTCATGGGTCTCTTGTCATTTCCTAGGATGGCAAGGAGGAGGTGACCTGAATCTGTCATCCATCACCTGATGCTTTTTCAAGGAATACTAGAAGCCTTAGCTTTGTTGCTGTGGTCTGTGGGGGTTGTGTGTGCTTCCATGGATTTACTTTTTCTATGTGTGACACTTCATTTATTATTTAAAAACATCTGAGATAAATCCTCTGGCTCTTCTCAGATCCCCTGAGGAGCTTTAAGAAATGCCCTCAGGTGGGCTTTCCCCTGTGGAGTTGGACAGCTGCTCTGGGTGGGGCATCATTGGTTACTGAGGAGCTCCATGTGATTGGAAGGTGAGGCCAGGGATTAACAGGAGGGTTGCAGGATGCCTTTGTGAGAGTGGGGACCAGGCTTTGTTTAGGGGAGTTAAGGGGGTGCTCTGTTTGGTTTGGGAGGTCAAGGCAGCAATTCACGTTCTCATTTCTTTAGGACTTAGTGGAAGTCTTTGGAAGGAGAGACACATGAAGACAGACACTAGAAAATTCCCAGTGTGGTCTCCAAGTAGGAGCTCATTGTTCCTCTCTCCTGTGACCAAGGACAGGAGGGCATGACCTTTTCCTCATTTGCAGGTCCTTCTGACTGTGTGTGTGAGGTGAGCTGATTAACAAGCTGTGCTGACTTCTTTGAAGGCACATTCTGTGACTCCTCAACATAGTGTCACCTGAGAAAACATCTCAGACCCCGATCAGGACCAGGACTAAATGGCTGCTTCTCAGGTAAAAGATGTGTCCTGTGTCAGTGGCTGTGTTTGCTTTTCCTTGAACATCTGTTGATATATTTCTCTTTCCCTTCCCACACCTGTGTCTCCTCTTCTGCCCCTGTTACAGTCTGTCCTGTTACTCACAGCTGGCTGACTCAGTGCTGCTTCTCCCTGTGCCCCGTCATCCCTAAACCCCCCTTTCTGTGCCTGCAGTCCTTCCCACCAATTCTTCTCTTCTGAACCAGTCTCTCTGTCTGAAGCTGGCACCCCCTTTGTTGCCCACACTTCTGTGCACCAGGACCCCTCTCCCTCTTAGTCCCCTCCATCTCTCTGGGGCTCCTTCCTCTTCTCCATATTTCTCTACTTTTGATGTTCTTGCCTTTCCAAGTTTTTTTCCTTTCCTTATTTCTTTCCTTTTTTCTTATGATAGTCAGGTCAGCATTTTCTATATTTCCCTCTCTTTTTAAATATATGTTTTATTGATTTCAGAATGTAAGGGAGATGGAGAGAAAGAGATAGAAACATCAATGAGCAGAGAGAATCATTGATCAGCTGCCTCCTACACCCCCCCCACTGGGGATTGAGTCTGAAACCTGGCGTGTGCCCTGACCAGGAATGGGAACCTGCCCTCCTGGTTCATAGGTCAGCGTTCTTCCTCTGAGCCACTCTGGCCCGGCTATACTTCTCTCCTTTGTCCCAGAGCCTTCTCTGCATTCATTTTATGCAGCCTCCCCAAGGTCAGGAAGCATTGCCACCTTTAATTAATGACTTTGAACTACTCAGAACATCCCTTTTGTGACAGATCCACCTGGAAAGGCAGCCATTTATACCATCCCTATTAGGATGGGGTCAGAGGCTCGTATATCTTGAAGAGGGAAATGTAGGTTTTAGGTTCAAGTGGCTGCAGCATCAGCCTCTTGATATGGGGTAAGAAAATGCACATTTGACTGCTCAGAGTAGCTCAGAAAGTTCTGAAAGAAGAGTAAATAGAAGAGATTTGCTCACTAGATTAGTACGAAAGACTTGGTAGGTAAATGTACTATTAGCTTACAGAATATGAGAGTTACACGGGCATTGACAGGTGCAAAAATTAATGTTTATTTGTGATTATTTCCACATAATGATTTCTTAATTGAAGTATTTTTGCCAGTAATGTCAGTAGTGGTGACCTGTCCTTCCAGGTACCTTAGTCACCTGATACCCATTGTCTCAGTCAACATGATGTTCACGTGGCAGAGGTGCTGCACTCACTGTAGAGTTAATAGTCCCCCTTGCTCAGTAAGAAGGGTTAGTGGGGGTTTAATCAAAGTTGTGCAAAGACCATTACTTCATATCTGGAAATGTCTCTATTCTTAGTTTGTGTTTGCTTTTTAAAATGAAGGGCTTACTTTTATTTCCTACAGATCATTGGCTTTTGCATGGGAGCTTTAAACAATCAGGCCTTGAATCTTTAAATTTTCATTATATTTTATACTCATGTAATGGACTTACCCTTCATGATCACTTTTTGAATTTTCTAGAAAGTTTCCAAGAATGATATTATTATTATTTTTTTAATACATATATTTTATTGATTTTTTACAGAGAGGAAGGGAGAGAGATAGAGAGTTAGAAACATTGATGGGAGAGAAACATCGATCAGCTGCCTCCTGCACACCCCCTACTGGGGATGTGCCCACAACCAAGGTACATGCCCTTGACCGGAATCAAACCCGGCACCCCTCAGTCCGCAGGCCGACGCTCCATCCACTGAGCCAAACCGGTCAGGGCTCCAAGAATGATATTATTAATGTATGTTCAGTTACATTAAATTTTTACAATATAGCTCTGCACTAATGACACACAAAAATTTTGAAAGGAATGTACTAGTAAGAAAAATTTGTTCCCCCTGTTTGGTGTGGATCAGTGGTAGGGGGTTTGATTCCTGGTCCAGGGCAACTAGGTCCTGGGTACGTATGGTAGGCAACTAATCCATGTGTCTCTGTATCTCTTTTACATTGATATCTCTCCCCCCCCCCCACTCTCCCTCCCTTCCTTGCTCCCTCCCTCCCTGTCTTTTCCCTTTCATGCCTCTACCTCCCTGCATTCCACTTTCAAAATGTCAATGAAAAAATCTCCGCAGGTGAGGATTTACAACTACAAAAAGGAAATAATAGGTCTAATTTGTTTTGTATCCTTATGTTTCTCTCCTTATTGTATTTATATAAAACCCAAAGGGGATCATACACAAATAGATTCATGAGATTTACGGAATCACTAAACCATCTTGATTTCTTAGTTGTAAAATGTGTGTCTCTGTGCCTAAACTGTTAACATTATTTCAGCTATTTTTTCCCAAGTACATTTTTATGGATTTCAGACAGGAAGAGAGAGGTAGAGAGAGACAGAAACATCAATGATGAGAGAGAATCATTGATCCGCTGCCTCCTGCACACTCCATGCTGGCATTGAGCCCACAACCTGGTCGTGTGTCCAGACAGCAATCGAATCTGATCTCTTGGTTCATGGGGCAGCACTCAACCACTGAGCCACACCAGCTGGACCATGCAGAATAATCTTATTCTAAAATTACTCATGTTAAATTTTCCACTAAGATTATGGTTCATATGTGTCCTTTTCCATGAGAACTGTAAATTCCATTAATGACCCTTTTAGTTCAAAGTTCAGTATGAATTTTTTCCTGTTTTCTTTTTCTGTGTATTCAGAGGTATGGCACCTGATGTGGACACATTGACATCACAAGTAAAAAAAGTGAGTTTGTTACATGTGGAAACACAGGCCCCATCTGAGAACCTGGATCACAATCTGTGTCTTTACAGAAGTTCATTTCATTGTGGTCTGCTTTACACTTGAGAAGAAGTTCATATACTTCCAACACACCATCACATTTATAGCTGAGAAATATACACTACTGACCCTGAACGATGATGCAACACAGCACTCAGAAATCCATATGCCCGTGTCCACTGAGTCAAATCAGCCAGGGCTATGCCTTAATTTTAAAGTTTATTTTCTTGTAAAGGAAAATCTGTACTGTGCATCTGTGTACATGTTTCATCCTCATTTGTTAGTGTCAGAAGACACATCAGAGAATGTTACTGGGGCAAAGTGATCTTATTGGGTGATTCAGGATACTCCCCTAGGACCCAACCTCTTCTCCTAACACTGTTTTCATGTTGGGTAACATTATGAACTCTTCTGGTGACCTCTTGGTCAATGTGTCTTTTTGTTCAGGGACCGTTGACATTCAGGGATGTGGCCATAGATTTCTCTCAGGAGGAGTGGGAATGCCTGGACCCAGCTCAGCGGAAATTGTACCTGGATGTGATGTTGGAGAACTACAGCAACCTGGTTTCCATGGGTGAGGATGACTCCTTCCCGAGTTCCTACTCCACCCCCACAATTTTTTTTCCTTTATTATTATAACATCTCTAAGGGGCTTCTGCTTTCTATGGTAGATTCTTGCTCTTGAGGAACAAATTGGGCCCTAGCTGGCTTGGCTCAGTGGATAGGCCCAGTGGCCTGCATACTGAATGGTCCCGGAATAGATTCTGGTCCAGGGCCAATCCCTGGGTTGCTGACTGGCTCCCCAGTAGCGGGTGTGCAGGAGACTACAGATCAGTGATTTTTCTCTCATCATTGATGTTTCTCTCTCTCTCTTTCCCTCTCCCTTCCTCTCTGAAAGCAAGAAAAAAAATATATTTTTTAAAAAGGAACAAATTGGGGATTCTTTGGTGTAGAAAAGAAAGGCTTTGTGATATGAATTAGGAACACAGTGTTTGTACACTTTACATGTTGTCTACAGTAATTAAGGTAATATCAGAAAATAATATTTTGGAAAATAATTTTCTAGAATATTCTAATATTCTACCATTTCTTCTGGCCGGAGGACGACCTGCATTGGAAATGGGAAAGCTTCTATCAAAATTCACACTCCATTTTCCTGTTTTAAATTTATTTTAAGATTTTGTTTATTTCAAGGTGGAAGGGATGGTTAGAGATGGAAACTTCAGCTGGGCATTAATTGATTTTTTTGTATGTGCCCTGTCAAGAGGTCAAACTTACAACATTGGTATATCAGTACGATCCTCGAAGTAACTGGGCTAACTGGGCAGGCAGATTGGATTCTTTCACTTAGATCTATGTATCTAGGTTTCTATCATGTCTTTTCATGGCTTGATGAATTATTTTTTTACAGTAGTGAATAAGACTTCATTGTATGTACTTCACTATATTTATAATCCATTTACTTGTTGATGGACCTCTGCATTGCTTCCAATTTTTATAAATTATGAATAAACAGCCCCTTGTAGGCTTTTGTGTAGATGAAAAGGTTTAACTCTTTGGCTTAATAGTATGGAGCCCAATTATTGGATCCCATGGCGAGTGTATATTTAGTTTTATAAAAACCTCCAGACCATCCCCACAATGGGCTGTAGCATTTGGCATTTTCAGCAGCAGTGATTGGGAGTTCCAGTTGCTCCACATCACCAAGGCAGTTGGTGCGTTCAGTGTTCTGGATTCTGACCTGTTCAGTGGTGGTTGAGTGTTGCTTGGCTGTGCTGTTGTTACTTGTCATTGTTTTAATGTGAATTTCCTTAGTGACATAAGATGTGCAGGATCTTGTTAACTGATATTCTATGTGTATGTATTTATAGTGCTGTGGCGTTAAGGTGTTTGGCCATTTTCAGTCATGTTGGTTCTTTTGTCCATGTTGAGTTGGAAGATTTCTTTGTGGTTTTGCATAATTGTCCCATGCATGTTGACTTTTTTATTAATGTGGTAGTGGCCCCATGCACGGATTCGTGCACATTCAAAGGAAAATAATTAGAAGAAATATTTTAATATCGTTACTTTCCCTCTCTGTATAATAGAAGTGTCTGAGTTGAAAGAAAATGAGTTAAATGTATATGAAAATAATATATACTTTAAATTGATTAATAAATAAAGAATAACAACATGATACAACAACAACAAAGACCTGATAGAAAAACATGATATAAAACAACAAAAACATGATATAAAAACAACATTGATACAAACGACTAATAAATTGATTAAACTTATTCTAATATCTCCCTATGTAACACATTAAAGAGTGAAATACCAACAAACACCTAACAAGATGACAATCATTTTAGAGTAAAAACACTCATTTAAGAGTAAAAACACTTGTGATGAGGTTTTTACAACTCTAACGTCACATGCTCTTTGAGAGAAAGCAACATATAACTGACTATATCTGAAAATAGATTCAGGTAGGAATATTCGTACTCTGTCTAGAGTTTGTTCTTGTGATTTATTAATAGTTATTGCAAATGCTGGCATCATGAGAAAGTGTCTTCGAATTATTTTATATGGGAGGCCAGTGTCAGACAAGGACAAATATCGCACTTGGGCGAGTCAACATTTATTTTTCTTTTTTTTTTTTTAAATATATTTTATTGATTTTTTTTCAGAGAGGAAGGGAGAGGGATAGTTAGAAACATCGATGAGAGAGAAACATCGATCAGCTGCCTCCTGCACACCCCCTACTGGAGATGTGACCGCAACCAAGGTACATGCCCTTGACCGGAATCGAACCCGGGACCCTTCAGTCCGCAGGCCGACGCTCCATCCACTGAGCCAAACCAGTCAGGGCAACATTTATTTTTCAATTGCCAGTGCTCGTCATATGTTCTGGGTGGTCGGACAGGTGTGTGGTCAGTCACTTAGCCTTTTATATATATACTAGAGGTCCGGTGCATGAAATTTGTGTACGGGTAGGGTCCCAAGGCCTGGCTGGCGATCAGGGCCTATTGGGCCTTCCAGCTGCCGGCTGGGGCCTTCCTTCCCTGGCTGTCATCTGGGGCCTTCCTTCCCTGAATACCAGCTGCCAGGCAGGTCCTTCCTTTATTCCATGCCACTTCCTTCCTGGTGGTTAGAGCATGTCATACCAAGCAACTGAACTCCCTGTCTCTCAGTCAAACTCCCAAGGGGATTTCAGAACCGGTTTGGCTCAGTGGATAATGCGTCGGCCTGCGGACTCAAGGGTCCCGGGTTCGATTCCGGTCAAGGGCATGTACCTTGGTTGCGGGCACATCCCCAGTGGGGGGCGTGCAGGGGGCAGCTGATCGATGTTTCTCTCTCATCGATGTTTCTGGCTCTCTATCCCTCTCCCTTCCTCTCTGTAAAAAATCAATAAAATATATTTAAAAAAAAAAAAAAACTCCCAAGGGGAGACTTTGCATATTAACCTTTTATATATATAGATTATATATATAGGTTTTGGTTATATTATGTAGTTGTCTTTCTTTTCTCCTTTTCAGCTTTAAGATACTTAGTTCCATTCTTTTACAGGTAAATAATATATTTCCATTTATTTAGTACCAGTTTGATTACAATTATTTTGTGTTTCTGGTGGTACACTTCTTCGGTTTCTTTGCATGACTTCATATCTTTTGTTGATATTCAGGAATTGTATACAAACAGGCTTTTAAACAAGTTTTCTATAGGAGGAAACAAATAATAACCATCTGTGGAACCAATTCTACATTCCGTCAACACTGATTTCAGGATCTGTATTCCTGGCTTGGTTGTCTGTTTAATTTTCCAGACCCACAGTATCTTTTCAGGCTTGATATATATCTTCAGTACCACAGTCTTTGTGGTGCTTGAACAACTTCTCATTCTTTCTTCGCAGTAGCCACTATAGGACTCTCACCACGTGCTGCCATTCTGTTCACACTCGTTTGTGTCATGCACAACAGACACATGTTCTTCAAGATGCTTCAAAACAAGGAGATCATTGAACATGCCCTTCCTTCATTTCTCTCTCTCTCTCTCTCTCTCTCTCTCTCTCTCTCTCTCTCTCTCTCTGTCGCGAAGAAACTGGGAGTTTGGAGTGTTTTTATAATATTGCCATTTTGTTCCAGGGGGTTTGATGCAAATGTAAGCAACTCTTTCTCCCCCTTTGATGTGAGTTTTCTTCATTGTACCTATCTTGAGCTTTCGTTGAATCCTACACTGGCTCTTGGAGTACTCCAAAATGTCATTTGATCAATACTTGCTGTAAGGTTAAAGTGCATTCACCTGATTATAAAAACTGAAAATTTGTTTTCTTTCAGCTATACCATCTGAGGATAACCATGTCTTTATGCCAAAGCCCAGAATACAAGATTTATTCTCTGAAATAATACTGGTAAGATATAAAAGGTGTCGCTTTGATAATGTACACTTAATGAAAGCCTTGGAATTTGAGGAAGAGTGTGATGAGAAGGGAGAATATTGATATAAAGAGAACTAATCTGAGACAATTATCATAATAAATTTCTTTTTACCTAAAGTGGTCAGGTATATTATGCATTTGGGAAACCTCCCAATTTAAAGTCAGTTAAACATTGGCAGATCAGTGTGCCCTTACCGGGAATGGAACCGTGATCTTCTTGTTCATATGTTGAATCTCAACCACTCTAGAAAAAGTAGGAATTTGCATTTTGGTAATCTTTTATTTATTTATTTTTATGATTATTATTTTAAAATATATTTTTATTGATTTCAGAGAGGAAGGGAGAGGGAGAGAGAGAGAGAAACATCAATCTTGAGAGAGAATCATTGATTGGCTTCCACCTGTACGCCCCCTCCTGGGGATCGGGACCTGAACGCTTCACGAATTTGCGTGTCGTCCTTGTGCAGGGGCCGTGCTAATCTTCTCTGTATCGTTCTGATTTTAGTATATGTGCTGCTGAAGCGAGCACACTTTTATGTTTTTATATTAAAAATATATTTTAATTGATTTTAGAGAGTAAGGGAAAGGAAGAGGGAGAGGAAAACATCAATGATAAGAGACAATCATTCATTGGCTGCCTCCTGCATGCCTCCTACTGGGGACTGATCCCTCAGCCGGGACATGTGCCCTTACCGGGAATGGAACCGTGATCTTCTTGTTCATATGTTGAATCTCAACCACTGAGACCTGCCGGCAGGGCAATTTGGTAATCTTTTATTTATTTATTTTTATGATTATTATTTTAAAATATATTTTTATTGATTTCAGAGAGGAAGGGAGAGGGAGAGAGAGAGAGAAACATCAATCTTGAGAGAGAATCATTGATTGGCTTCCACCTGTACGCCCCCTCCTGGGGATCGGGACCTGAACCCAGGCTTGTGCCCTTGACTGGAATAGAAACTGGGACCCTCCAGTCTGCAGGCCAATGCTCTATCCACTGAGCCAAACCAGCTAGGGCAATTTAGTGATCTTTTAAACAAGGATTCATCCTTTTTCCTCTGACAATTAATGTCTTGTATTTATTTTTTGTCTATAATTTTAATATATTAGGAAAGCTTTTGTTATACAGCGATTTTGGTTTAATGTTTATCACAGAATGGTTTTTATGGAACAAGTGTACATGTTTAATGAAATTATAACTATCACTAAAGGTCTTTCTATCTCCCATAATCACCAGAGTATACATAATGAAGATAGAAGTTATCAATGGATTGAACATTGGAAAAACTTTAAGCTAGAGTCATATCTTAATCATCAGACAAGTGAGCTTGCAGAGGACCATTATAAAAGTGGAAAACTCTTTGACCAAATGTCCAATAACAACATACATCAGGTTATTGCTATTGTGGAGAAGACACGCAAAGGAAATAAATATGTCCAGTCTTTTCAGCAGTCTTCAGATTACACTGAACAAGAGTTAATTCATCATGGGGCAGAAGCTTACAAATCAAATCCGTGTGGGAGAGTCTTCAGTCAAATATTCAATCTAAATAGACGCAAAAAAATCCAAAGTGGAGAAAAACTTTATAAATGTCAAGATTTGGGTAAAATATCTTATTGGCCTTCAGGTTGTACTTTAAATCACAGGATTCATCCTGGAGAGAAGGCTTTCAAATGTAAAGCATGTGGCAAAGCCTTTAAATGCCATTCCTCTCTTATTGTACATAAGGGAAGAATTCACACAATAGCAAAATTTTACAAACTCAGGGAAAGTGGAAAATGCTTTATTCAGTCCTCAAGACATACTCAGCATCATAGAAATCATAGGGAAGAAAAGTCTTATAAATGTTCTGAATGTGGCAAAACCTATAGCCGGCCCTCAACCTGTACTCTTCATCAGAGAATTCACACTGGAGAAAACCCTTTTAAATGTAGAGAATGTGGCAAATCCTTTAAAAACCATGCAGTTCTTACTAATCATCAAAGTGTTCATACTGAAGATAGGCCTTATAAATATAGAGTGTGTGGTAAAGCATTCCTCCACACCTCAAACATTCGACATCAGAAATCTCATACTGGTGAGAAACCTTACAAATGTAGAGAATGTGGCAAAGCCTTTACCCGGTCCTCACATCTTACTTGTCATCAGAGAGTTCATTCTGGAGAAAAGCCTTATAAATGTAGAGTATGTGGCAAAGCCTTTAGCGATCCCTCCTCTTTTAATAGACATCAGAGAGTCCATACTGGAGAGAAGCCTTATAAATGTAGAGAATGTGGCAAAGACTTTAGGCAGTCCTCTGCTCTTAATTATCATCAGAGAGTTCATACTGGAGAGAAGCCTTATAAATGCAGAGAATGTGGGAAAGCCTTTACCCAGTCTGCATCCCTTACTAATCATGAAAAAGTTCACACTGGAGAAAAACCTTATAAATGTAGAGAATGTGGCAAAGCCTTTGCCCGATCCTCAATCCTTATTGCACATCAGAGCATTCACACAGGAGAGAAGCGTTATACATGTAGAGACTGTGGCAAATCCTTTGTCACTTCCTCAAAACTTACTAAGCATAAGAGAGTTCACACTGGAGAGAAGCCTTATAAATGTAGAGACTGTAGCAAAGCCTTTAGCCAGTCCTCATCCCTTATTAATCATCAGAGAGTTCACACTGCAGAGAAACCTTATAAATGTAGAGAATGTGGCAACTCCTTTCTCAGCTCCTCTGGCTTTACTAAGCATCGGAGAGTTCACACTGGGGAGAAGCCTTATAAATGTAGAGAATGTGGCAAAGCCTTTGCCCGATCCTCAACCCTTATTGCGCATCAGAGCATTCACACAGGAGAGAAGTGTTATACGTGTAGAGACTGTGGCAAATCCTTTGTCACTTCCTCAGAACTTAATAAGCATCGGAGAGTTCACACTGGAGAGAAACCTTATAAATGTAGAGACTGTAGCAAAGCCTTTAGCCAGTCCTCATCCCTTATTATTCATCAGAGAGTTCACACTGCAGAGAAACCTTATAAATGCAGAGAATGTGGCAAATCCTTTCACAGCTCCTCAGACTTTACTAAACATCGGAGAGTTCACACTGGAGAGAAGCCTTATGAATGTAGAGAATGTGGCAAAGCCTTTAGCCAGTCCTCACAACTTACTTGTCATCAGAGAGTTCATTCTGGAGAGAAGCCTTATAAATGTAGAGAATGTGGCAAAGCCTTTAGATGGTCTTCACACCTTACTAGACATCAGAACGTTCATACTGGAGAAAAGCCTGATAAACAGAGAATGTAACACAGCCTTTCATCAGTGTTTCTGCCTTACTGTACAGCAGAGTTCGTACTTGAGAGAAGACTCAAAGATGTGAGGAGTGCCCTAACCGCTTTGGCTCGGTGGATAGAGCATCGGCCTACTGACTGAAGGGTCCCAGGTTCAATTCCGATCAAGGGCTTGTACCTTGTTTGTGGGCACATCCCCAGTGGGGAGTGTGCAGGAGGCAGCTGATCGATGTTTCTCTCTCATCGATGTTTCTAACTCTCTATCCCTCTCCCCTCCTCTCTGTAAAAAATCAATAAAATATATTTTTAAAAAAATATGTGAGGAGTGTCGTGAATTCTTGACCAGCTGTGAGAACTTACTAACATCACAGAATAGATACTGGCAAGAAGCCTTATGAATGTGAAAAATGTAGACAAGCCTTTAAAAGGTATTCATGTCTTCCTGTACCTGAGAGACCTCATACTAAAGACAGTCCTTACAAATATAGACTTTGGGCTGGAGCCTTTACCCACAGCTCAAAATTTACTGAACATCAGAGATTTTATAGTGGAGGAAAGCTTTACACTGTAGAAAATGTGAGAAAGCCTTTAACCTGAGGTCTAACCTACTCAACATTTTAGGAAACATTCTAAAGAAAAACAGCAAAAATATAAAATTTTCATCTAAGGATTTAAGTTTCAATGGTTGAAGCTACATTGAGAATGTTAAAATAAGGTCTTACAGCCCTGACCGGTTTGGTTCAGTGGATAGAGCTTCGGCCTGCGGACTGAAAGATCCTAGGTTCGATTCCGGCCAAGGGCATGTACCTTGCTTGCGGGCACATCCCCAGTGGGTGGTGTGCAGGAGGCAGCTGATCGATGTTTCTCTCAGCGATGTTTCTAACTATCCCTCTCTCTTCCTCCCTGTAAAAAAAATCAATAAAATATATTTAAAATAAAATAAGGTCTTACAAATTATCAGGCACATGTCAAAGTATATATCCTCATTTAATGTCATAGAACCTCTTGGAATTATTACTGGATCAAAGCCCAGCAGATACAAAGAATGTGACAAAGCTTACTCAGTATGCAAACCTTACCTGACATCAGAATTCATACTGGGGAGAAACAATACAAATGTAAACATTAAAGTCTTTAATCAGCATCCGAAGCTTATTCCTCACATTGGGATTTATTCTAGGGAGAATCCTTAAAACTGAAGAATGTGGGAAATCGTATAGTTGGATCTACGGCCCCAGTCTGTTGATGTTCTGTTTGTGAACGGTGACGCTGAGGTGATCTCGGCGTACAGGATGAGTTTAGAGAAGCCGAGGGCTACCGCTCACTCAGGCAAGTAGCAAAGCCCCCAAAGCTCTCATGGCTTTTATTTGGGGAGTACAGCAAATAACAAGAGTACAGTAAGTGACAATGATTAACCAGCATGCTTATGAGATCATCTGAGCTAAGTTATACATTAAACTATTAATTTCCTATGTTATACAACGACCCTTTCCACCTGCAGCAGTGTACCTTCCCTTGAACTTTCCATGCCCTCATGGACTATTTATCACCTCAAGGAAAGTTCTGCCTCTGAACAGTAAGTCTTGCTTGCAAGACTTTGTTCTGATGTGGCCGGCTTGCAGGCCCCTGCTTTTCTTGGCAGAACGTCCTCTTATAGTTAACTTCATTCCACTTGACCAGCTACACAGTCTTATCAGGGATTATAATTGGGTAGAAATTTTATGGTTTTGATAGAGGAGGAAGGACTTTCGTTTAAAATATACAATTTATAAAACTCCAAGAATTTTGCCTTAAGTGACTTTAAAGATGTAAAAACTTTATCCAAGTATGTAATTGATTATAAATTTTAAAAGTATCATTGAATTTTCACTAGATCGATAGCCAAAATGCCTTTCAGGTATAGCCATAAATCAGTACGCACAGTGTACTCCTAACTTTAAGTGTTAGGTAATGTGTGTATACTTGAATATATCAAAGGAATTGATGTTTCCATATGTACAATTACTTAGAGTGTTATATTGAAATTATTTGAAGTCTTTTGAAAAGGAAATATTAATTTGATTGTCTTCCCATATCACTTGATGCTGCTGTTTTATTCCTGGTGTTTGTGTGAGTGAACTCATGGGGTTGATTGTTTCTGCCTTAACCGTTTGAGTCCCAAGCAGCCCGATTGCGCTGCTGAGATTTTATGTCTAGAAAACATACGATTCCTTTGAGTCCCAGGGGGTATTGAAAAAACACTGTCGAAGAATCCCAAACAGCGCAACCGCGCTTTCTCTAAATGAGTACGAAAAGACCCAAACAGCGTGATAGCGCTTGTTTTATTTTATGTCGAGAAATACCAAGCAGCGCGATTGCACTGCTTGGGACGCAAACGGTTAAAGATCTATGAGCTGTTGTATATTATATGGACTTACTTGTGTACACATTCCCATGGAATATTGGGTATATTGTAAGGCACAATATTTTCTTCTATTAGAGAACAATCCTATTGAATAAATCTTTTAAAATAGTTCTCCAGTTTTGTAAATGATGTCATCAAAGTTACTTCCTTTTCTGTGCCAATGTGTTCAGCTGAACACATTTTTGAGGGCATGTCAATTTGTGGTTGTCACATTTAGGTGACCGGAACTACACTCAGTACAGTGCTGTCTGTGTAATAGATTGCCATAATTAAGAGGAATATTGCAATACCAGTGACAATTTCAGCAGCGGAGGTCTCAGAGCTGGAGCCGACCTCAGAGCTAAAGCCGGCTCTAAGCTCCAGTGACAGCCATAGAAAGTAAGTAAATCCCAGAATAAAAAAAAAAAAGAAAAAAAGGAGAGGTTGGGAGCTTCAGTCGCCCACCAGCCTGAAAACAGCCCTCAGCCCCTCACCCAGACTGGCGAGGCACCCTAGTGGGGACCCCCCACTCTGAAGGGGGTGCAACCAGCTGCAAACAGCCATCATCCACTCATCCAGGCTGGCCAGGCACCCAAGTGTGACCCCCACCCTGATCCGGGACACCCTTCTGGCCCCCACACGTGCACCAGGCCTCTGTCCTATATAGTAAAAGGGTAATATGCAAACTGACCCTAACAGCGGAATGACTGGTCACTATGACACACACTGACCACCAGGGGGCAGACAATCAATGCAGGAGCTGCCCTCTGGTGGTCAGGGCGCTCTCACATGGGGAGCTCTGCTCAGCCACAAGCCAGGCTGATGGCTGCCAGTACAGGGGTGGTGGTGGGAGCCTCTCCTGCCTCAGCAGCACTAAGGATATCCGACTGCAGTTTAGATCTGCTCCCCGCTGGCAAATGGACATCCCCCAAGGGCTGTCGGGCTGCCAGAGGGATGTCTGATTGCCAGCTTAGGCCCAATCCCCCGGGAGCAGGCCTAAACCAGCAAGTGGTCATCCCCTGAGGGGTCCCAGACTGCGAGAGGGCATAGGCCGGGCTGAGGGACCCCCCCTCCCTGAGTGCACAAATTTTTGTGCACCGGGCCTCTAGTTGAATATATAATTACATATTGTTTTTGTGATTAATCACTATGCATTAATTATGTTCAATTTGTAACAATGAAAATACATCCTGCATATTTACATTATGATTCATAATAGTAGCAAAATTACAGTTATGAAGTAACAAAGAAAATAATTTTATGGTTGGGGGTTACCATAACATGAGGAACTGTATTAAAGGGTTGTGGCATTAGGAAGGTTGAGAACCACTGGTCTAGGACATCTAACCAGTGATGTCAATGGGAAGTTAAAGTCCCCTCCTATGATTGATTGAATTAATTTGAAAATGCCAATAACTATATACCTATCAATAGTCACATACAATATAAATGTTTTAACTACTTCAGCCAGAATACAGAAGGTAGCTGAATAGATAGGAGAACAAGACCCTTAACATACGCTGTTTACACGAGGCAAAGCCTGTTCCTTCTATCCATTCCCCCCCCCCCCCCCCAAATAGGTTCCTATGCATTTGTACACATTAATACATCACTACATATGTATTCTCTTTGTTCCTGGTTAGTGTATTGCTTCCAGGACATCCATCCAGATGGGGGCCCCTAAACAATCTTTTCTGACCAACCTGGCTGATAGTCCAGAGCCTACTTGCAGGCTCTAGTCCATGTGTGAATAGACACCCCTTCTCAAAGTGATCACCTCACCAAAGCCTGTGGCTGAGTTCCATGGTACTGCCTCATGCAAAGGCATGTGGTAAGGATGTTTATTTCCTTATGTGAGCATAAAAGCAAACAGTAAAACTAGCTTTCAAATGTTTACTAGCATCATTTAAGCCAAAAATAATTTTAAACTCAAAATAATACAAGTTAATATTCATTATTCTGTTTACTGTGGAAATTCTGAAGATGGAGCTAGTGGGTTTTGCATCAAGCAGATAGCATCTGTATGTCCCACAGACATTTCTAAAAGCTTATTTCCAATACAGGGCCTCTGTTGGAAGCTACCCATTGTCTTCACTATCGGAGAAGTGTAAACAAGGAGCCCGGAACGCTGGTGAACCTTGAGCCCTGGCAAGGGCCAGAGGTATGCACCAATTATTTAGTCGAGACTATGGTAGCTCAAGCAATTTCCTGACCAAATAGTCTCAGAGTAAATCTTTACCAGTATTTACTGACCTTTAAGATAGTCTGTCTGTTACCGGAATTGCCTCCCTGAGTAAGGGCAATATGTGTATCCAAAATTGGATGAAAGGTTGGAAAGGCCTGGGTACGTTAAGTCCTTCCCCTTGCATTGGACTCTCCGCCTGGCCCCCATTATTTTTAAATTATTATTTCTTGTCTCGTCTCTGTCATATGCAGGCGGCCCTTCTCCAGATTCTGAACCGTGAACCACATGGGACGTGGTTCACACATTTCGCACCTTGAACGATGGACATCTGGAGGAGAAGATTTCGCCTAGAGCGGAAAAACGAAGTTTCACCGGCAAGGTCCAAAAGAATTCACCGGATAGGTGGGGAAATTCGCCATGTTCAACGCCCACGGCCAGCTGAAGAAGTTGCGATCTGTAAGTTGGGTGGGAATGTCTTTTTTTTTTTAGCCAGGCTAATGGGGCAGAATTCGTCAAAAGGGGAGAAACTTTATTGTAGACTTTTGGTTTGCATGCTTAAGGATAAAGGAATTAAAATGTCAGAAGGTATTCTTTTACAGTTTTTGCATGTTATTATAGAACATAACCCTTGGTTTCCTGAAGAAGGTACATTAGATCTTGAATGTTGGGAAAGAGTTGGTCAAAACTTGAAAAAAGCCCAGCAGCAGGGAAAAAGCTTGCCTCCAAATTGTTTCTCCTTGTGGAACATGACATGCATTTGCTAGAGCCTTTTAGAGAGGCTAAGGAGGATAAACCTCCTCCCCTTGCGCCCTCCGCTCCTAAAGAGGAGCAGAAAGAAAAAATGGGAGGAATGGCCTCATGGCCCCCTCCACCTCCATGTCCTAATCCTGAAATGTTTAATTTGCTGTTAATACCATCACCTTTGCAAAGAGCTATCCAAGAAGGATTGAAGGACATGTCAGTGGAGGAAAGACTTGCTTTTCCTATTATACAGGCAGCTGACCCACAGCTCCCGAATCATATTATAAGACACCATGAAAAATTTGACTTTAAAATGATAAAGGCCTAAAAATAAATAAAAAATAAAAATAAAATGATAAAGGCCTTGCATGAAAGCGTAGTTCATAATGGTCCGACAGCTCCTTTTACAGGAGAAATTATGAATGATATTTCTGAAGCATTCTTAGCTCCTTATGATTGGTATTCTCTGGCTCATGCAACTCTGGATGGAGGAGATTATTTACTATGGAAGGGAGAAGTTTTGGAGAAATGTCAGGAGCGAGCCCACGCAAACCTAAGGCTGAATGCTCAAATAACTTATGAAATCCTGGCAGGACTGGGACGATATAATGACGTGCAAAATCTGCTAAATTACGTGCAACAGGCATATGAGCAAATTAGACTTTGTGGAAGGAAAGCTTGGTGGGCTTTACCAGCAAAAGGGGATCCTGAGGGAGCTTTTAGTAAATGTATGCAGGGGCCTTTAGAATCACTTTCCGATTTGTGGCTCATCTCGCTCGAGCAGTGAGACGACAGGTTCAACATGAGACAGCAGGAGACATTTTAATTCAGCAATTAGCTTATGAAAATGCCAATGCTGATTGTAAGAAATGCCTGACACCTCTGAGAAAAAATAGTACCACTACAGAAATGATTCGAGCCTGTCAGAATGTGGGGTCAGGCACTTTTCAAGCAAATTTACTCACTGCCGCTGTAAACAGTGGGGAATAAAAGTTGTTATAATTGTGGAAGAACAGGACATTTTAAAAAGGAATGTAGGCAACCCATAAGGACACAAGGTGGTGCCCTAGGGAAAGGCATGAGCATTCCGCCTCCCGATTCAATCAATGCAGATTCAACCTCTCTGTGTGTCCTAGATGTCAGAAGGGCCACCATTGGGCTGGTCAATGTAGGTCGAAATTTCATAAAAATGGGCAGCCGTTAGTTGAAGACATAGGGAATGGCCAACCGCAGGGAAACGGCCAGAGGGGCAGCCCCCAGCCCCATCATCAATAGGGGAATTTGCACTGCAAGGCCCCCAGTGAACTCCCTCTTCCGAGCAACTCCAAGGAGCGCAGGCCTAGATCTTAACAGTACTATAGCGGTCACTTTGACCTCCGATATGGCTCAGCATGCTGTTCCTACAGGATTCTGGGGACCTGTGCTACCGGGAATGTTAGGATTAATCTTAGGGAGGAGTGGAAACACTCGAAAACAGTGGTTCTCAACCTTCCTAATGCCGCGACCCTTTAATACAGTTCCTCATGTTGTGGTGACCCCCAATTTCATTGTTACAAATTGAAGATAATTAAAGCATAGTGATTAATCACAAAAACAATATGTAATTATATATGTGTTTTCCAATGGCCTTAGGCAACCCCTGTGAAAGGGTCGTTCGACCCCCAAAGGGGTCGAGACCCACAGGTTGAGATCCGCTGCTCTAAAAGGACTGACTGTTCTGCCTGGAGTCATAGATTCAGACTATGAGGGAGAAATTAGGGTAATATTATAATGCAATCATATTATGAAAATTACTCCAGGACAAAGAATTGCTCAGATACTACTTCTACCTTATGTTCAGCAAGGCAAGACTATAAATAGGAAAAGAGGAATGCAAGGATTTGGGAGCTCAGACATCTATTGGATACATGAAATTAGCAAAACCCGTCCTATGATTAATTTAAGAATAGAGGGAAAACTGTTTAAAGGTTTAATAGACACCAGAGCGTATGTCAGCGTTATCAGCAACGAATTCTGGCCTCCAAGTTGGTCCATGGTAGAAGCTGTGGGCTGAATTAGGGGGGTGGGAGTTCCTGATAACACACAACATAGTGCTGCAGTGTTAAGGTGGCAGGATGAGGAAGGATAGACAGGATGGTTTCAGCCCAAACAATTCTCAATCGTCTCTGGAATTGCAGGCAACTTATGGGGCTGGGATGTTTTAGAAGGTTTACAAGCTTGTATTATTATTACCGACAAAGGACAGCAGTTAATAACTCAGATGGAATATTACACTGGTCAAGGCTTAGGAAAAAATAATCAGGGAATTAAAGAGCCCATCCAAGCCAAAGGAAACCCAGGAAGACAAGGATTAGGATACCAACCTTTTTAGGGAGTGGTCACTGCTTAGTCTCCTTACCCTCATGCTGACCCTATACAATGGGAAAATGAGACCTATATGGGTGGATAAGTGGCCATTAACCAAGAAGAAATTAGGTAATATTCATAAATTAATACAGGAACAAATAGAAGCTGGTCACATAGAGCCTTCCAATAGCCCTTGGAATACGACTATAATATACCCAAGAAGGTGGCAGGAAAATGGCAAGTATTACATGATCTTAGAGCAGTTAACGCTACTATGCATACCATGGGACTCCCAGCACCTTTGCAAATCCCGCTAGATTGGTCTCTTATAGTAGTAGATCTTAAAGATTGTTTTTTCATCATTCCCTTGGCACCTCAAGATAAAGATTTGCATTTTTAGTGCCATCTATTAATATAGAACCCATGAAAAGATATCAATGGAAAGTTTTGCCTCAAGGAATGGCCAATAGCCCCACCTTGTGTCAAAAATATTTAGCTCAAGCTATTCAGCCTTTAAGGGACAAGTATTCCCGATGTTACATTATTCATTACATGGATAACTTGCTCTTAGCAAGTCTACGGGAAGAGCAGACTTTGGCAATTTTTTCCTAATTAGAAAAGAAACTCCCTAAATGAGGCTTTAAAATTGCTCCAGAAAAGGTACAGAAAGAGATGCCTTTCAAATATCTGGGAACCGTAATTGAAAACCAATGTATTAGGCCTCAAAAGTTGGAAATATGAAAAGGTTGCCTTAAAACTTTAAATAACTTTCAGAAATTATTAGGGGACATTAACTGGTTAAGACCTTATCTGAAAATCTCAATGGGAGAAATGACAAATTTATTTAATATACTTAGGGGTGACTCTAATCTTTCCTCACACCGAATATTAACAGATGAAGCTAGGAAAGAGTTGCTAAGAATTGAACACACAATCTCCTCAACCCAAGTAGCACGGGTACAGCCTGAATTGCCTTTATTGGGACAGATTAACCCTACTGCAGATAGTCCCACTGGAGTCATCTTCCAAAATAAAAACTCTCCTGCTATTATTGAATGGGTCCACCTAGAGCAGGGGTGGGCAAACTTTTTGACTCAAGGGCCACAATGGGTTCTTAAACTGGACCGGAGGGCCGGAACAAAAGCATGGATGGAGTGTTTGTGTGAACTAATATAAATTCAAAGTAAACATCATTACATAAAAGGGTACGGTCTTTTTTTTTTTTTTAGTTTTATTCATTTCAAACGGGCGGGATCCGGCCCGCGGGCCGTAGTTTGCCCGCGGCTGACCTAGGGCATCTGTCCTCTAAAACTGCAGTTACATATGTAGAACTGATGGCTCAGTTGATATCTCAGCTTAGAAATCACTGCAGGCAGCTTAGAGAAGAACCCCAGTGCATCTATCTTCCCCTCACTGGGAAACAATTAGAAATGTTATTTCAAACTGATTTAAATTGGCGAATTGGACTAAGTGGATATTCAGGGGAACTAAGTTGTCACCTATTAAAAGACAAATTACTACAATTTCTATATTATATCCCCATTATTATACCCAAAAATACTAGGCAGGAACCTATTCCTGGAGCATTAACTGTTTTTACTGATGGATCATCGAATGGGAAAGCCGCCTATCATGCAATGGATTCAGACTGAATCATACTGACCAGTCATACTTCTGAACAAAGAATTGAATTAGAAGCTATTAAGGCTGCATTGCAGGATTTCCAAGAGCCTCTTAATATTATCTCTGGCTCTTCTTACACTGCGGGCCTAGTGAATAGAATTGAAACTGCTCAGTTAAAATGGCTCAGTGACCAAAGTTTATTTTTACTATTTAAACAAGTTCAGATTGTACAACAGAGACAATATCCTTTTTATATCACTCACATCAGGGCTCACAGTATATTACCTGGCACACTCACAAAAGGAAATGCACGTGCTCATCAATTGGTTGCTTTATTAAAACAGGCCTCAGAATCTCATCAGCTTTTACATCAGCCTGCCAAAACGTTGTCCAAACAATTCTCAGTCACTTGAAGCAGGCAAAACAGATTATTAAGGAATGTTGCACTTGCATGTTACATCTGCCTCAAGGGCCTAACACAGGAATTAACCCTAGAGGATTAATAAGGGACCATAACTGGCAAATGGATATGACACATTATACTCCCTTTGGACGCCTTGGAGCATTGCATGTCTCTGTAGACACCTTTTCAAAAGTCCTACATCTACAGGGGAAACGGCAAAGCAGGTTACTAATCATTGCCTAGCTGCTTTTGCCATGATGGGAATTCCAAAAATTATTAAAACTGACAATGGACCCACGTACACAAGCTGTCATTTCCAGCAATTTTGTAAAAAGTGGAGAATTCAGCACATTACAGGAATACCATATAATTCACAGGGACAGGCAATTATAGCGCACCAACACCAAAGGCTAAAATCCCAAATTGAAAAACAGAAAAGGGGGATTATGGAGAAATAGCCTTTAAGTAGTCTACACCACGCCTTAATCACTTTAAATTTTTTCACTTGTGATGCCGATGGGAAGACACCCATGGAAATACACTGGTGTCAGAATAAGATAAAGGAAAATGGTCTGGATAAATCAGTGGTTCTCAACCACCTGGCCCTTTAAATACAGTTCCTCATGTTGTGACCCAACCATAAAATTATTTTCGTTGCTACTTCATAACTGTAATGTTGCTACTGTTATGAATCGTCATGTAAATATCTGATATGCAGGATGGTCTTAGGCGACCCCTGTGAAAAGGTCGTTCGACGCCAAAGGGGTTGCAACCCACAGGTTGAGAACCGCTGGGATAAATGGAAAGATCCTGAGTCTGGTTTATGGAAGGGCCCCAACCCCCTTTTAACATTTGTTTGAAGGTATGCTTGTATATATTTCCAGAAAATTTCTTCAATCCCGTGTGGATTCCCGCAAGAAATATTAAACTTCAACATGGATCCGAGGGAGGAACTGACCAGGTTAACGAGGACCTTGCACCTGGAGCCACACCTTACAGACAATCGACTACCCCAGCCGCAGGCAGCAGCAGCCCCAAGCAACCCACTGAAGATAAGGAGTGGGAGGAGGATGAAGCTGAGGACGAAGCTGATGGCGAACAGCCCGGAGATCACCTGAAAGCTGAGCAAATTTGTGAGGAGACCAGAACCCTGAGAATGTCTTTCTTGCCATGCTAGCAGTAATCAGCTGTGCAGTAATACTACCAGGAGCAAATGGGGAAGTATTTTGGACTTAAGTTCCTGACCCACCATGGGTAAGACCCCTTACGTGGACTGATGCCCCGCCTAATGTAGTCACCAATAATACCAATCGCCTTGGTCACCCAGGAGGGGTGGGGGAAAGAAGTATATGGGCAAAGTATAATTATACGGGTGTCGCCACCCAGCTTCCCTTTTGTATGACACAGAATCAAACCACTGCTCCTTTGTGTGTAAATTAAAAGAGAGGCTTCTGGCTAGTATGGACTCCAAAGAAGTGGGAGACAAAAGCCCAAGTACATCTACTATCACTACTTGCTCTGGGGAGAGCTGCAGAAAATGTAACTTTACTAAGACACCCGCCACTAAGCCATTATGTAAAAAGTCTTATGAATGGCACCCCACCAAGGAAGAAATTAATTGGCAAGACTGAATTATTATTTCTTGTCTCTGTCATTTGCGCGAGGCCCTTCTCCAGATCCTGAACCCTGAACCACGCTAAGCATGGTCCACACAGGCCTCCTGGTTTTCTCAGAAATAATATGAGTTTTGAAAAATTTAAAGTATTTTTATTTTACTATGTTAAGGTTTTATTATTTTATTTTTATATATTTTTAAATTTTTAAATATAATTTTTATTAAATGCAGAGAGGAAGGGAGAGGGAGAGAGATAGAAACATCAATGGTGAGAGGGAATCATAGATCCCTGCCTCCTGCATACCTCACACTGGGGATGGAGCCCTCAACCAGGGCATGTGCCCTGACCAGGAATGGAACCCTGACCTGGTTCATAGTTCTATGCTCAACCATAGTTCTATGCTCAACCACTGAGCCGTGCAATCTAGGCAGGTGTTTTTTCTTTAAAAAAAAAAACACCTCTTTATTAGTTAAGGTACTACAACTGTGTCCTCATCCCCCCCATTAACCCCCAACCTCCCCGCCCCCCGACACTCATGCTCTCATCCCTCTGTTATCCATGTCCATTGGTTTTGCTTATATGTGTGCATACAAGTCCTTCGGTAGATCTCTTTCCCTTACCCCCTCCCTCCCCTACTTTCCTTCTGGGGATTGATAGTCTGATCGCTGTTTCTCTGTCTTTGGATCTATCCCTGTTCATCAGTCTATGTTGTTCTCTATAATCCACAAATGAGTGAGATCATGTGGTATTGATTTTTCTCTGACTGGCTTATTTCACTTAGCATAATGCTCTCCAGTTCCATCCATGCTGTTACAAAAGTCAAGAGTTCCTTCTTTTTTACAGCAGCATAGTATTCCATTGTGTAGATGTACCACAGTTTTTTAATCCACTCATCTGCTGATGGGCACTTAGGCTGTTTCCAAATCTTAGCTATGGTAAATTGTGCTGCTATGAACATAGGGGAGCATATATCCTTTCTGATTGGTATTTCTGTTTTCTTGGGATATATTCCTAGAAGTGGGAACACTGGGTCAAATGGGAGTTCCATTTTTAGTTTTTTGAAGAAACTCCATATGTTCTCCACAGTGGCTGCACCAGTCTGCATTCCCACCAGCAGTGCAGAAGGGTTCCTTTTTCTCCACATCCTCTCCAACACTTGTTGTTTGTTGATTTGTTGATGATAGCCATTCTGACAGGTGTGAGGTGATACCGCATTGTTGTTTTGATTTGCATCGCTCGTATAATTAGTGACTTTAAGCATGTTTTCATATGTCTTTCGGCCTTCTGTATGTCCTCTTTAGAGCAGTGTCTATCTAGGTCCGTTGCCCATTTTTTTTACTGGATTGTTTATCTTACTATTGCTAAGTTTCATGAGATCCCTGTAAATGTTGGAGATTAAACCCTTATCGGTGATATCATTGGCAAATATGTTCTCCCATGTAGTCGGTCTTCTTGTTCTTTTGTTGATGGTTTCCTTTGCTGTGCAAAAGCTTTTTATTTTGATGTAGTCCCATTTGTTTATTTTCTCTTTAGTTTCCATTGCCCTAGGAGCATTATCAGAGAAGAAATTCCTTCGGCATATGTTTGCGATTTCGCTGCCTGTGGATTCCTCTATTATTTTTATGGTTTTCCGTAGTATATTTAAGTCTTTTATCCATTTTGAGTTTATTTTTGTGTATGGTGTGAGTTGGTGGTCTAGTTTCATCTTTTTGCATGTATCTGTCCAATTTTCCCAGCACCATTTATTGAAGAGACTGTCTTGACTCCATTGTATGCTCTTGCCTCCTTTGTCGAATATTAATTGGGCATAGTGGTTTGGGTCGATTTCTGGGTTCTCTATTCTATTCCATTGATCTATCTGTCTGTTCTTGTGCCAGTACCAAGCTGTTTTAAGAACAGTGGCTTTGTAATACAGTTTGATATCTGGTATTGAGATCCAACCTACTTTGTTCTTCTTTCTCAGGATTGCTGCAGCTATTCCAGGTCTTTTTTTATTCCAGATGAATTTTTGGAACGTTCATTCTAGATCTGTGAAATATGCTATTGGTAATTTAATGGGGATTGCATTGAATCTATAGATTGCTTTGGGTAGTATGGACATTTTGATGATGTTGATTCTACCAATTCATGAACACGGTATGTTCTTCCATCTGTTTATGTCTTTCTCTCTCTCTTTCTTCAGTGTCCTGTAGTTTTTCGCATATAAGTCTTTTACCTCCTTAGTTAAGTTTATTCCTAGGTATCTTAATATTTTTGGTGCGATGGTAAATGGGATTGCTTTTTTAGTCTCCCTTTCTGTAAGTTCACTATTGGTGTAAAGAAATGCCTTAGATTTCTTGCATTAATTTTGTATCCTGCTACATTGCCAAATTCATTTATTAAGTCTAATAATTTTTTGATGAGTCTTTAGGGTTTCATGTACAGTATCATGTCATCTGCAATAAGGACAGTTTACTTCTCTTTTCAATTTGGATGCCTTTATTCTTCTTGTCTAATTGCAATGGCTAATACTTCCAGTACTATGTTGAACAGGAGTGGTGAGAGCGGCATCCCTGTCTTGTTCCTGTTCTCAGGGGAAATGGTTTAGTTTTTGCCCATTGATTATGATGTTGGCTGTGGGTTTGTCATATATGGCTTTCATTATGTTGAGGTATGATCCTTCTATTCCTACCTTGCTGAGAGTTTTTATCAAGAAAGGGTGTTGAATTTTGTCAAGTTTTTTCTGCATCAATTGATATGACTGTGGTTTTTTATCTCTCAATTTGTTTATGTGATGAATCACGTTTATTGATTTGCAGATATTGTACCATCCTTGCATCCCTGGGATGAATCCTACTTGGTCATGGTGTATGATCTTTCTGATGTATTGCTGGATCCAATTTGCTAGAATTTTGTTGAGTATTTTGGCATCTTTGTTCATGAGGGATATTGGCCTATAATTCTCTTTCATTTAGGCAGGTTTTATTATTTTAAATAAATGCTTATGCTGAGACAGATTGAAAGTTTGGGAGATCCATTGCTATTGGACAAAAAACAAACAAAAAAACCCGAAGCTCCCAGGACTCAGCTTACTCCCACTCAGATCTACCCACTACACAGAGAATTCCCTGCTGTTTGTCTATAGGTGAAATCTTTTTCAATGAAACATACTTCATATTAGATGTTCACTAACATATTGTGGTAAAAATTATTGTGGTTATAGAGGGAGATTTCACTATTGGATATTTTATTTTAAATATATTTTATTGATTTTTTACAGAGAGGAAGGGAGAGGGAAAGAGAGTTAGATACATCAGCTGCCTCCTGCACACCCCCTACTGGGAATGTGCCTGCAACCAAGGTACATGCCCTTGACTGGAATCGAACCCGGGACCCTTTAGTCCGCAGGCCGACGCTCTATCCACTGAGCAAAACCAGTCAGGGCGCACTATTGGATATTGATCAATGGTTGTAGTCTTTTATGGGCTTACAGTATAGAGAATATACCACCATACAAAATGATTCCTTTCTTGTTTATTTTTGACTCCTGATTGTGCCCCATTAAGGGCTCGAACTGGCAATCCTGGCACATTGGGATGGCACTCCAGCCCGCAAAGTTACTCCTTGGCCAGGACAACATTAATGAATCTTTTTGTTGTTGTGAATCCTCACCTGAGGCTATTTTTCAATTGAATTTTAGAAAGAGTGAAAGGAAGGGGGACAGACATGGAGAGAGAAACATCAGTGTGAGAGTGACACATCGATTGGTAGCCTCCTGCACGGGCCAAGAGTCCAGCCTGCAAGGTAGGTACGTCCCCTTTACCAGAATCAAAGCCAGGACTCTCAGTCCATGAGCCAATGATGTATCCACTTAGTGACACCAGAATTAATGATTCTTGAGCTAAAAATATGTCCCAATGTCTTCTTCAGTGTATATATTTGACAGGTTTGTTATGCATACGTGACAGATCACTGAGAAATAGAAAAGAAAGCAAAAACGGGATTCAAGAGGGAGGAGGCAACAAAATAGGTTATAATTGTAGGAAGTTAACTTTCTGGCCCAGCCTGTGTTAGTTAGTGGATGAGCATTGACCTATAAACCAGGAGGTCGGGTTAGATTCCTCGTCAGGGCACATGCCGGGGTTTCCCCTTCAATCACCAATAGGAATCAGTGGAACATTGATCCTCTCTCATCATTGATGTTTTTTCTCTCTCCCTTCCTCTCTAAAATCAATACAATATTCTAAAAAGTAAATGTAGTTTCTCTTTTAAAATCCTTATCCAAGGATATTTATTATTTCCATTTATCTTAGAGAGAGTGGGAGGGATAGTGGGTAGAGAGGTAGAGAGAGAAGCATTGATATGAGAGAGACACATCAATTAATTGCCTCCCTCAGGCACACAGGGCAGGGTGGAGAGCAAACCTTCCACCCAGGTACCAGACCTGACTGGGAATCAAATCTGTGATCTTCTGGTGGGAGGGATGACACTCTAACCTACTGAGCCACACCTGCTGAGCTGTAGATTCTCTTTGAAGGGACATATAATAAATTTGAAGTTACCTTATATGAGATATGACTGACAAATATGTCACCATGTAAGGAAGTTTATCTCAAAGGTCTTTCTAACCCTGTTCGTTTGGCTCATTTGTTTGCCTGTAGTGCCCTCCACCAACAGGTGGCAGGTTTGATTCCTGGACTTGCAAATGTCAGGTTGGGGGTGTGATTCCAGAGCTGCTCAGGGTGATTTCGGGAAGCAACCAATGGATGTTTGTCTTGCACATGGATGTTTCTCTCCAGCTCTGCCTTCCTCTGTAAATTCAATTTTTTAAAAAAAACTTTAAAAATATTTTCAAAACAAGGTATTTTCCAGCTCCCTGGGGCCCCAGACAGCTGCCCTGCCAGGAGAAGGCACCTGTGTGTAGGAGCCTAAGTGAAAGCAGTGCTGAAGGGCTCAGCCACCCCGGAGTTATGTGCAATGATGAATGTTGGTTGATTTCAGCCACTAAACTTTGGGCATTTTATTCCTCAACAAAGACTAATTGTAAGAGAAAAGAGTTCCTGAGATTGAGGTGCTCAGTAATAAAAACCTAATGCGTGTGACATGGCTTTGGGACTGGCTAGTGGATAGATGCTGGAAGGAGGCTGTTAGTAGACACTGCAATCGAGGAAACTAGGATTGAAGTCTGGAAGCATGGGAAATTATGTGTTTTTTTTGTTTTGTTTTGTTTTGTTTTGGGAAATCATGTTTTGTTCTAGTGAAAAAGTTCACAAAACTTTTTCCAATACACATGAAGCAGAAAAACCACCTAGGCAACCCGTAGACCAGGGGTCCTCAAACTTTTTAAACAGGGGGCCAGTTCACTGTCCCTCAGACCGTTGGAGGGCTGGACTATAGTTTTAAAAAAAAACTATGAACAAATTCCTATGCACACTGCACATATCTTATTTTGAAGTAAAAAGACAAAACGGGAACAATTACAATATTTGTATTTGCATGTGGCCCACGGGCCGTAGTTTGCGGACCCTTGCCGTAGACTCTTAAGAAATATTGAATATTGTTTCATTAAGAGAATCAGTTTTGGGTGGTTTTACATAACAAATAATGAACTTGAGACGCAGACTGTTACGGACTGAATTGTGTCCCCTCAAAATCAATTTTTTGAAGGCCTAACCCCCAATATGTCTGTATTTGGAGATAGGGGGTTTAGGGAGGTCATTAAGGTTATATGAGGTCACAAGAGTGGGGTCCTAATCTGATAGAAGTGGGGTCCTCATAAAAGGAGATAGAATAACCTGTCTGTACATATTCTTGGATTTTTATATAGATAACTAGGGGCCCGGGGCACAAAAATTTGTCCCCGGGCGGGGGGGGGGGGGGGGTGGTCCCTCAGCCCGACCTGTGCCCTCTCAGAGTCTGGGACCCCTAGGGAGATAACCACCTGCTGGCTTAGGGCCACTCCCCAGGTAGCAGATGGAAGGCCGGATCCCGTGGTGACTGCCCCGCCTCCCTGGGTTGCAGACTGCAGGCCTGGATGGTGGAGGGCGGGCGGCGGATTGCACTGTCCCACCCTGCCTGCAGTATGCAAATTGAACGACCATCTTTCTTGGGTTAATTTGCATACTCATCTGATTGGCTGATGAGCGTAGTGAAGGTACGGTCAATTAGCATCTTTGTCTTTTATTAGTGAAGATATTATCAAAAAAAGATAGTTCAATATCTTTTTTTTGAACTAAGTTGTCAATGTTTATTTCTGATGTGTCTATTTAATTTTGGAATAGGTGTTACATTCAAATGCTGCCTGAAATAATAAAAGGTATGTAGTGAAAAAACAGTATTTAAGGTAATTTAATTCAAGTGTCGGACACAACATTTGATTTAGTGATGCAGTTTACCTCAATTTTCTTTAAAAGATTGATTTTTCAGCAATGCTATTGTCCTAAAATGATCACACATCTTAGTCATCCAAGTCTCATATCCCAGGTCGTGTTCCTACGAAAGGCTCTGGAACTCAGCCATGTTGAGTCTTGGCCTCCCTGGGGAATGAGGAAGGGAGCAGGAAAGGCTGCTGGTGTGAGTATGAAAGTGCCTATCTTATCCAGGGAGAGTTTTGTTTCACCTTCTAGTTCTTCATCCTCACACAGACCATTGCAACTCTTTGTTTAATTAAAGTGCTTACATGAATTCCAATTGCAGTCATGTTCCTGGGTTCAAGCCCCTCTCCACCTCCAACCCCTCCCTGAGATCCCAGTTCCTTCCTACAGACTTGCTTCAGCCTCACTACCAACATCTGCCCGCATAGCCCAGGGGAAGGTGGGGGCAAATTAGCTGCTGGCATTCTCCTCCGTTCCATTGGTGTATGTATATGTGTTAATCCAAGATCCCAACCACTTGGTTACTCTTGCTTTGTAAAATGTTTTTAGGGTAAAAAAGTGAATCTTCCAACTTTTCTATATTAGGAATATTTTGGCTGTCCCACATCACTTGGCTGTCCACAGACAAAATTGCCTTGGAATTTTGATAGGTAATCTATTTATTCTGTAGAACAGGGAATATTAAGGAATGTCTCAATTTATTTGTATCTGCTTTCTGTAGCATTGTTGTGTCATTTTCAGAGTAGAAGTCTTTCACTGTCTTTGTAGAATGGCTTGCTCTTTATGTATTTGTCTGTTAGTTATATGTGGTGTGTTTTCTGGCTTTGGCTGGCAGTACTGAGGGTTGATATTTATTGGCCTAACATGACTAAATACTTATATAGGTTAAACATAATCCTCTGGTCTAATTTACTCTATATTACTTACTGTATAGTAAATAAAGTTTCATAAAACTCTAGGGCAGGGGTCCTCAAGCTTTTTAAACAGGGGGCCAGTTCACTGTCCCTCAGACCGTTGGAGGGCCGGACTATAGTTTTAAAAAAAAACTATGAACAAATTCCTATGCACACTGCACATATCTTATTTTGAAGTAAAAAAACAAAACGGGAACAAATACAATATTTGTATTTGCATGTGGCCCGTGGGCTGTAGTTTGAGGACCCCTGCTCTAGGGAATATCTATATTCATGACAATATTCGAAAATGGACCTGGAGAGTATTATACTAAGTGAAATAAGCCAGTCAGAGAAAGACAAATACCATATGATTACACTTATATGTGGAATCCAATGAAAAAAATAAACTATAAAAAAAATTGATCATATCTACAATTACAGCCCTGTTTATTCTGAGTATCATTTCTGTGGTCTTTTTGTGTCTTCTCCTAGATGGGTTTTACCAGAGATTAGTTTTCATTACATTTTCAAGGAGTTCAATTTTGGTTTTGATTTTATTGTTTCCTGGATTTTTACATTTGTTTTAAATAAAACTTTAGGTACTCTCACAAATTTGTATATATTTTTATAGTCATTTAGTAACAAGTATGTTATAATTTCCCTCATGAGTTATTTAGAAATGCATTTTAAATTTCCAAAAAAATTAAAAGATGGTGATGAGACTAAGTAAACTGATAATAGTTATTATTCTTATAACTGTTTTAAATATTGTTGATTTTTAAATTATTTTGTTTCCCAAATATAAGGAATACTAACAGGAGAGGTTGTACATTATTGTCAATGGCCCGTTATCTAGATTATAGGGACTACTAAATTTAAGACATTCATTTCAAAATGCACTCCCAGAACACAAAAACTTCAAAGACCACAAACAGAACATTTTTATCCCTGGAAAAATATCTGAATAACACTATCTCCCCCACAGTGTTGGATGGGATCTATCTCATCAGGGGCCTAACCATGAATGGATATCTGGGTCTGTCTCTGACACCCCCATCCACCTGCTTCCCTAACTCAAGCTGCCTCTCTCTTCAGATGGGGAGACAGGGAGGGGCTGAGAGAGCAGGCTGCCCTTCCGCTCCCCCCTCCTCACTGACGGTTTAAGGATCCAGGCAAATGAGAGGCAGAAAGTTTCTGGTTTCAAACCCAATCTGCCCGCCTTTTGAATTCCCTGTAACTTCACTGTAAGAATGTGTTCCCGGCTTGTGAAGATCCCGGGAAAGACCCCTCCCTGGGACACCTGCAGCTGAAGGGCAGACCAGCCAGTAGCTCTAAGCACAGCCTCTGGGAGCTGGGAAACTTCTGTGTGAATTCCAGGTTTCTGCTCCCCTCTTTATGCTTTTGCCACAGCTGCCATTCACTCGCTAGCGCCCTAATAAAGGAACAGCCCCTCTATCTGGGGTGCCTTGTGCCATCAGAGGGCACCTGGCCCTTTCCTCCCTTTAAAGAAGTAAAATAAACGCCCTCCCTCTGCTCCTGTCTCTTCTCTCCCTTGTGAATCCTTTCGCAGCCGCGTCACCAGCCAAAACCCTGACAATGACGTGGGAAACTCCCCCAGGAAGAGCTGTCCCTGTGGGAGGAGGTGCGGGGACCCGGGGCTGCCCCCTCGCTCCTGCCCCGCCCTCCCTCCCTCTGTCCCTGCACAGGCCTGGCCGCCGGGCTCGGCCCCGCCCCCATCGCGCAGTCGCTCAGCTCAGGCTCTGGCCCCGCCCACCCCGCAGGGAGGCGCATGCGCAGTTCCTTGCAGACCCGGAACCGGCTGTGGAGGGCAAGATGGCGGTTCTCCCTGAGGAGGGTGTTTGTCTTTAAAACTGACGCTCCCCGTCCCCCTCCCCGCAGGGAAGGCTGAGGGCGCTGCCGGCGCTGAAGTCCTTGTTGGGGTCCCCGCCCCGGAGCCTCTCTCAGCGGTGAGTCCGCGTCCCGGAGTCTGCGCAGTGCGGGCGCCACGTTCCTTTGGGAGGAAACGGCGGCCCCGGCCCGGGGTCTCTCCGCCTGTGGCTGTGGCCACCGCCTGCCGCGCGGTTTTCCTGC
>NW_005871413.1:343085-383656 GCF_000147115.1 Myotis lucifugus
CTCCAATAGTCATAGGGTCCCAGCTGGGGGCGGGTCTTAGCAGTGCGGGGCTTGGGCGGCATGGGGTCCCAGCTGGGGGCTCAGGTGGCATATACGGGTCCCGGGTGGGGGCAGGGCTTATGCCCCGCTGCCCAGGGCTACACATGGGGCCCAGATGGCAGCTCGTGCTGTCCTGCCCTGCCTGTAGTATAGGATAGAGGCCTGGTGCACGGGTCAGGGCCGGCTGGTTTGCCCTGAAGGGTGTCCCGGATCAGGGTGGGGGTCCCGCTTGGGTTCCTGGCCAGCCTGGATGACAGGCTGATGGCTGTTTTTAGGCTGCCCACACCCCCCTTTAGGGTGGGGGTTCCCACTGGGGTGCCTGGCCAGTCTGGGTGAGGGGCTGAGGGCTGTTTGCAGGCTGGCCACACCCCTGGCAACTCAAGCTCCCAGCCCCTCCTTTTTTTCTTTTTACAGCGCCTCCTTGAGTGGAGGGAAGCAGGTATCTGGGATTTATTTATATTCTATAATTGAAACTTTTTAGCCTTGAGCGGAGGCCAGGGTGGGTGGGAAGCTTGGCTTCCTTTATTGCCGGTGGAAACTCAAGCCTCCTGCTTGCTCCAGTGCCATGGCCGCCATCTTGGTTGGGTTAATTTGCATACTTGCTCCTGATTAGCTGGTGGGTGTGGCTTGTTGATGTAGCAGAGTGGCACCAATTTACATGTTTCTCTTTTGTTACTGTAGATAGATAGATATAGATATCCTATCTAATAATAGACAAACATGGTAATTGACCATACCTTCGCTATGCCTCCCATTGGTTAATCAGGGCTATATGCAAATTAACCGCCAACAAAGATGGCAGCTAATTTGCATACTGTAGGCATGGTGGGACAGCACGAGCCGCCATCCAGGCCTCTGTGTGTGACCCCAGAAGCCGCCTGCCTGCTGCCCGTGATTGGATCCAATCCCAGGCCGCAGGCCAGCCCCAGAAACCCCAGAAGCCACCTGATATGACAGTAACTATATCAGTAAGCACTCTGAAAGTCAGTGGCATAAATGCACCAATTAAAAGACATTATGAGGGTGAATCAAAAACAAAACCGACTTTAAATATGAAGACACATATAGATTAAAAGTAAATGAATTAAGCTGCAGCCTGTTTTGCTCAGGGGATAGAGCATTACCCATGGACTGAAGGGTCCCAGGTTCGATTCCATTCAAGGGCATGTACCTCAGTTGCTGGCTTGATCCCCAGTCCCTATCAGAGCATGTGCAGGGGGCAAACAATCAATGTGTCTCTCCCTTTCCCTTCACTCTCTCTAAAATTCAATGGAAAAATATCCTTGGGTGAAGATTAACAAAAACAAAGTAAATGGATTTAGTAACATTAAAGAGATTATAAGAAAAATATATTCCAAATTTTGTTAGTTGTATAATGGTTATGTTTAAATTATTAACACCTAAGAAATTGGGTGAAGGGCATAAAATATATGCTGCAGTATTTTATAGTTTTTTTTTACATGTATGAGATTATTTCAAATTAAAATATTAAAAAGTTAAAAATTAATAAAATATTAATTGAAATGTATCTGAATTACATGAAAAATCTGCTAATTGCTTCTAGCATAATTTATTAAATTGTGCTAAAATTTACAAGTGTTCAATTAAAAAGTATCTTTTTAAAAAAATATATTTTATTGTATTTTTCCAGAGAAGACGGGAGAGGGATAGAGAGTCAGAACATCGATGAGAGAGATTGATCAGCTGCCTCCTGCACAGCCCCTACTGGGGATGTGCCCGCAACCAAGGTACATGCCCTTGACCAGAATCGAACCTGGGACCCTTCAGTCCGCAGGCCGACGCTCTATCCACTGAGCCCAACCGGTTTGGCAATTTAAAAATATCTTTTTTTTTAAAAAATATATTTTATTGATTTTTTACAGAGAGGAAGGGAGAGAGATAGAGAGCCAGAAACATCGATGAGAGAGAAACATCGATCAGCTGCCTCCTGCACATTTCCCACTGGGAATGTGCCTGCAACCAAGGTACATGCCCTTGACCGGAATCGAACCTGGGACCTTTCAGTCCGCAGGCCGACGCTCTATCCACTGAGCCAAACCGGTTTTGGCAATTTAAAAATATCTTAATTCTAAATGATATAATAGAAAATATGTAATAGTGCAGTTATAAGCACTTATCCTGAAAATTAAAATTTAAAGAAGTGAATTTAAAGGGATTAGCCAAAGAAAATATATGCACAACCCATGGACACAGACAATAGTATGGTGATGGCCAGAGAGAAGTGGGGGGCAAGAGCTGGATAGAGGGGGCAAAAGGGGGGAAATAGGGAATCCTATATCCTATCTAATAAAAGAGAAACATGCAAATTGACCATAACCCCGAACGCTCCCCATTGGCTAATCAGCAGGATATGCAAATTAACTGCCAACCAAGATGGCTGCCAGCCGCCAGGCACCTGAAGCGAACAGGAGGCTTGCTTGCTCCAGTGACGGAGGAAGCCAAGGTTCCCGGCCTGCGGCAGCCCAGCTCTGAGTTCCAGATGCAACAAAGTTGCAATTATAGAACCTAAACAAGCTCCAGATAGCTGCTTTCAGCCGGCAGCGGGCTCAGAGCTTAGAGCGGCAGTGATGGCAACAGTGTTTCAATTATAGAACCTAAACAAAGCCCAGATATCTGCTTTCAGCAGCTGAGGCCTCAAGCTGGAGCCGGCCTCAGAGCTAAAGTTGGCTCTCAGCTCCAGTGACAGCCATAGAAAGTAAATAAATCCCAGAATAAAAGAAAAAAAAAGCAGCGGCTGGGAGCTTCAGTCGCCCAACAGCCTGAAAACAGCCCTCAGCCCCTCACCCAGACTGGCCAGGTACCCCAGTGGGGACCCCCACCCTGAAGGGTGTGCGGGCAGCCTAAAAATAGCCATCAGCCCATCATCCAGGCTGGCCAGGCACCCAAGCGGGACTCCCACCCTGATCCGGGACACCCTTCAGGGCAAACCAGCCGGCTCCCACCCGTGCACCAGGCCTCTATACTATACTACAGGCAGGGCGGGACAGCGTGAGCTGCCATCCGGACCGCATGTGCAGCTCTGGGCAGCGGGGCATAAGCCCCGCCCCCAGCCGGGACCCCTGTGTGCCACCTGAGCCCCGCACTGCTAAGCCCCGCCCCAGCCGGGACCCTATGACTATTGGAGAGCAGGAAAGTGCCGCTGGGCCCTGGGTCGCTGTGGTGATTCGGCCATCGGTAAGTAGAAAAGTGCAGCCTGTAGGCAGCCCCCAGCTGCGCCTGATCCGGGAGCCGGTAAGCAAGCCCGGCCTGTGGGCAGCCCCCAGCTGCGCCTTCTCCCTGGTCGCCATGAGGATCCGGGAGCTGGAAAGCAAGCCTGGCCTGCAGGCAGCACCAAACTTTGCCTGCTCCCCAGTTTCCATGGTGATCTGGGAGCAGGAAAGCAAGCCTGGCCTGAGGGCAGACCCCAGCTGGGCCTGCTCCCGGGTCGCCATGGGGATCCAGGAGCAGGAGAGCAAAGTCCAACCTGCAGGCAGCTCCAAACTGGGCCTGCTCCCCGGTTGCCATGGAGACCTGGAAGTGGTAAAGCCCGGCCTGTGGGCAGCCCCCAGCTGGGCCTGCTGCCCCGTCGCCATGGCGATCCTGGAGCAGGAAAGCCCGGCTTGCGAGCAGCACCCTCATCCTGGCCATAGCTCAAGGGAGAGTACAACATGCAGTGGAGGCCAGGAGCCTGAGAGATCAACAGAGAGGGGCTCCTGCTCCAAGCCTCCATGGTGTGGCTGGGGGCAGGCCCTCAGCAGACACACACACACACACACACACACACACACACACACAGTGCCTGCTCTGAGCCTCCAATGTGGCTGGGGGCAGACCCCCAGTGGGGACACACACACACACACACACACACACACACACGGGACGCCTGCTCCGAACCTCTGCTGCCAGACTGTGGCCATCAGTAGGACATCCACTAAGGGCTCCCGGACTGTGAGAGGGGCAGGCTGGGCTGAGGGAACCCCCATCCCTCAGTGCACGAATTTCGTGCACCAGGCCTCTAGTAATAATAATAAAAGGCTAATATGCAAATTGACTGAATGGCAGAATGACCGGTTGCTATGATGCGCACTGGCCACCAGGGGGCAGACGCTCAGTGCAGGAGCTGCCCCCTGGTGGTCAGAGCACTTTCATATGGGAAGTGCCACTCAGCCAAAAGCTGGCTTATGGCTGGCCAGTGCAGACGTGGTGGCAGGAGCCTCTCCCACCTTCTTAGCAGCACTAAGAATGTCCAAGTAATGGTTTAGACTTGATCCCTTGGGGGCCTAAGCCTTTAGTCGGACATCCCCCGAGATCTCCCTGGCTGCCAGAAGAATGTCTGACTGCAAGCTTAGGGCTGATCCCCAGGGTAGTGGGCCTAAGTCGACAGGTGGACATCCCCCAAGGGGGTCCTGGACTGCAAATGGGCCCAGGCCAGGCTGAGGGACCCCCCCCTCCCCACCGAGTGCACAAATTTTTGTGCACTGGGCCTCTAGTATATAGACATTAGAAGGATCAATCTTTTTTTGTCTGCCATGGCTTTGATTTTCTCTATCTGACATTTCATTCATGTAAATAGTCATTAACTGCTGAAATAAGCATTGGTGACATCTCACAAGCAGCTATTATCATTCTTTGCTTATATAAGGTAGTCTCCACATTTTTAAAACTTTAAATGTAGAAATCATTACATTAAAAAAACAACCACCCTAATTGTTTTTGTTTGTTTGTTTTCTTGCACTGTTCCCAGAGATACTTCAATACCCACTTGGTGCATGGATTGGGCGGAGCAAAATCATGGTCCATCTCCCTGCTCTAAAAATACATTTAATATAATGTCCTTGGATAGAGGTCGTATCACATATTAAACTGTTAAGAACAGATACTACACTTGATCTTAGACAAAAGGCCCAGCAGTGATGTTTTTGGTTTTAAGTATTGTGTGTAGTTCAGATTCTGAGACCTGTTTCACTTCCACTGTTTATCATCCCTCAATGCATTCAGTGGCACTTAGTCAATAATATGAGGCTATCTCAGCGTGCACTGGTAAGGATGTCAATGATCTTAACAGTCAGAGTCTAGTTCTGTGAGTTGGTCTAATGTTCAGTAGCTGCTTCTTTTCCTTTATGTGATTTGTTGAATTTGTGTCTATGAGTCACAAAAGAGCCATTCCCCTCAAGTACCTGTTGTCCATCCTCAGAAAATATTGAAGAATGGACTGGATTGACCTGAAACTTGGTTCCCACAGAGCCCATCTATTCATGGTGAATTCACTTGATCAGCATATTTGAATATCTAACGTTTCCCAAAGACTTTAGTATGAAGATCTACTATTTGTAATTTCCTGGAAAAAGAGGAAGGAAATCTACCTAGGAAACCTGCACTGGTAAAACTTCTTGCTTCCAGCCATCTGTGGGAACCATGCCAGTGATACCAGATAGTCAAGGGTAATTAGAGTGTGAAGGACTCATCTGTAATATGCCAGACAGCCAAGGACACTCTGAGCATGGGAATCTTAATCAGGGTGAACAAGGACTATACAGAGATACAAGGCCACTGCAATCTACACTGTGTCCTTCTATAACCCAAAGGATTGATGTCACTGTTGGCAGGAAGCCTCTTATGTCTAATTATTAAAGTATATTAGTGAGGCTAGAGACCTCAGATGAAGCTGCGAGCTGGTACGGCTATGACGTTAGGCTAAGAGCTTATGGAGAGCTCAGATATAGCTACCTTGTGAACCCAGCATGCTAAAGAGGCTGGGAAGATGCAGGGAGCTCAGGTGCCCCTACTATGTGAGGCTGTGAGTACAGAGGCAGCATGTGGCTGCTCAGATGATAGATGTAGGCACAGAGGATACTGCTGCTGCTTAAGGCTGTGGGTACAGAGGCTACTGCTACTTTTTGGGAAAGATGTATTTGTTTATCAGCTGGTGTGCAGCTGCCTTTATAGGACTGTTATGAAGAGCTGTTTTGTCTGATGGCTCATTGTTAGCAGTGCCTATAGGGCCACTAGCTTCTATAATGAAGACTCATATATACCCACAACTTCTCATGGCTTTTTCTACTCTTTGGTATTCAAGAAGGTCCAGCCCCTGGCAGAGGAGCTCAAACCCCACAGTTGGTGTACTCGAGCTGAGGGTAAAGGAGGAACTTAGACTCCCTGTAAGTTCCCAGCAGTTAGTTCAGCGAGCAGGGTTCAAGGAGGAACTTGCTCTCACAATTAGAATTATGAGCAGGATTTAGCAATAAGCACTCCCGGAGAAATGGATCCTACTCTGACACATGGTGTGGTCGAGCAGAATTCAGAAGAATATAGGGACTCCGAGTAGGTGTGCTGTGACACCATCACACTACCCAGAGGTCTCAGGTGTGCTGGGACTTATGTCTGTTACCCAGGGCTACTGAAATCAGCTCTAAGGGAGTCTTACAGGCCTCAGGAGTGAACTGGAGAAAGATGGCATAGCTTGGGCCTCTGCAGGCTTTTTTCAGGGTAGGTAAGCAGTGCTCTGTTGGTTTGGTGTTTTAGGAAATCAGCACATGCTCTCATTGCTGTAGGAGTTTGTAGAAGTCTTTGGAAGGACAGACACATGAAGATAGAATAAAACACCTCACATTAGTATCTCATTGTTCCTGACTCTCTCCTGTTACAAACGTAGGATGGGGTGGCCTTTTTCTCATTTCCAGGTCCTTCTGACTGTGGGTGTGAGGTGAGCTGATTAACAGGCTGTGTGGACGCCTTTGAAGGCACATTCTGTGGTTCCTCAGTTGTCACTTGAGAAAACATCCCAGGACCAGCATCAGTAACCAGGACCCAAATGGCTGCTTGTCAGGTAAAAGATGAGGCTATGCTTGCTTTCCTCTAACATCTTCGAATATATTTCTCTACTTCTGATATTTTGCCTTGCCAGGTTGTTTAACTTTCCTTATTTCTTATGATAGTCAATGTTAGCAGTTTTATATTTCCCTCTCTCCTTAAAAAAAAAAAAATATATATTATAGACTTTTTAACAGAGAGGAAGGGAGAGGGATAGAGAGTTAGAAACATGGATCAGCTGCCTCCTGCACACCCCCCACTGGGGATGCACCCGAAACCAAAGTAGATGCCCTTGACCGGGATCCAACCTGGGACTCTTCAGTCTGCAGGCCGACACTCTATCCACTGAGCCAAACCGGTTTGGGCTCCCTCTCTCCTTCTTGATGTATATTTTTACTGATTGCAAAAGGAAGAGCAAAAGAGAGAGAGGTAGTAACATCAATGATGAGAGAGAATCATTGATTTGCTGCATTCTGCACGTCCCACACTAGGATCTGTCCTGCAACCTGGGCATGTGCTGTGATTAGTGACCTCTTGGTTAATAGCTCAATGGTCAACCACTGAAGCACACCCTCCGGACCAGGCAGAATAATCTTGTTCTAAGATTATTCATAGTAAAATTTCAAATAGGATTGTGGCTCTTATTCCATGAGAACTGCAAGTTACATTAACAAACCCCTTGAGTTCAAAGTTATTTGTGAATTTTTTCCTGTGTTTTCATTTTCTGTGTATTCAGACTTATGGCATGTGATGTGGTAACATTGGTATCACAAGTAAAAAGTGAGCTTCTTACACATGTGACACATAGGCCCCATCTCAGAACATGTAGCAGAATCTGTATTTTTAGAAAAGTGCAATCATTGTTTATGTTACACTTGAAGAAGTGCTTATATTTCTTTCTTTTTTAAAAAAAATATATTTTATTGATTTTTTACAGAGAGGAGGGGAGAGTGATAGAGAGTTAGAAACATCGATGAGAGAGAAACATCGATCAGCTGCCTCCTGCACATCTCCCACTGGGAATGTGCCCACAACTAAGGCACATGCCCTTCACCAGAATCGAACCCGGGACCCTTCAGTCCGCAGGCCGACGCTCTGTCCACTGAGCCAAACCGGTTTCGGCAAAGTGCTTACATTTCTGACTCACTATGACGTCTCCAGCTGAGAAATATACACCATTGACCCTGAATGATGCAAACACAACCCTCAGAAACCCATATGCCTGTGTCCATGCTTTAATTTTAAAGTTGTTTACTGAAAAGCAAATTCTGTACCATGGATTGGTGGGCCTGTGTCATCCTCATTTGTCACATCAGAGAATGTTCCTGGGGCAAAGTGATCTTTTTATTTTTATTTTTAAAATTTTTTTATTGTTTAAAGTATTACGAATAGTAGTACATATGTCTCCTTTTTTTCCTCATTGACCATCCCTCGGCCTCCCTACCCACCGGAACATGCCCTCACCACCACCACTACCACCACCCCCACCCCAGTGTCTTGTGTCCATTGGCTATGCTTGTATGCATGCATTCAAGTCCTTCGGTTGATCTCTTACCACTGCCCCCCATCACTCCCCAGCCTTCCTGCTGTACTTTGACAGTCTGTTCGATGCTTCTCCAAAGTTATCTTATTGGATGATTCAGGAAACTCCCCTAGGTCCAAACCTCTTCTAAAACTGTGTTCATGTTATTGTGAACTCTTCTGGTGACCTCTTAGTAAATATGTCTTTTCTTTCAGGGACTGCTGACCTTCAGGGATGTGGCCATAGAGTTCTCTCAGGAGGAGTGGGAATGCCTGGACCCAGATCAGAGGAAATTGTACCTGGATGTGATGTTGGAGAACTACAGCAACCTGGTCTCCGTGGGTGAGGATGACTTCCTTCCTGAGTTCCTACACCACGCGCAGGGTTTTGTTTCCTTTATTATTTAACATCTCTAGGACCTTCTGCTTTCTAGGGTAGATTCTTACTGTCTGTATTGTGTATCTGATCTCTCAAAACTTCCATCTTATAGAAATGTCTCATTATGTATTAAACCACTACTTCCTCATTTGCTTTAAAAGTACGGCCCATAACTACCATTTTTTTTTATATAACGTGGACTACATTTGATTACTCACCTGAGGGAAATCCTGTAGTATCTTTCTCTTTGTGACTTGTGTGCTTCACTTAAAAATTGTCATGAACGTTTCTCTTTGTGGTATCAGGTGACAATATCTATTTTTATTTTATTTTATTTTTTAAATATATTGATTTTTTTACAGAGAGGAAGGGAGAGGGACAGAGAGCCAGAAACATCGATGAGAGAGCAACATCTATCAGCCGCCTCCTACACACCCCCAACTGGGGATGTGCCCCCAACCAAGGTACATGCCCTTGACTGGAATCGAACCCGGGACTCTTCAGTCCACAGGCATACGCTCTATCCACTGAGCCAAACTGGTCAGGGCTCTATTTTTATCTTATTGCAGAAAGACATTCCATTATACATATATGGTAAATTTTCTTCATTCATTCTATTATCCATGGACATTTGAGTTGCTCCCATCTGTTGCAGCCTCTTGTGAATAACAATTATAATGGACACAAATGTGTAAATGGCTCTTTCAGATCTTTTGTGAATATTTTCCGATATATACCTAGAATTAGGATGGCCACCAGCAGTATTTTCTTTATGCTATTATTTATGTAATTACACAATTTGTTATTTTGTATTAATTTCTGTTTCTGTACAGGGACACAGCTAACTTTGTGACTTGGTCTTTTATATTGTGTTTTGAGAAATTCATTGGATTTTTCAATTCCAGTCAAATTCACTGTGATTTGCAATACACAATTCTGTCACTTCTTAATGTGATCATTTTATTATTTTATATTTTTCTTGTGATGATGGGAGCTACTTAAAATATTTTAAGGCTCTAGCTGGTTTTGCTCAATGGATAGAGCGTCAGCCTGCAAACTGAAGGTTACCGGGTTTGATTCCAGTCAAGTGCACATGCCGGGTTGCATGCTGCATTCCCAGTGGGGGGCATGCAGGAGGCAGCCAAATCAATGATTCTCTCTCATCGATGTTTCTCTCTCTCCCTCCTCCATGAAATCAATAAAAAAATATTTTTAAAAATATATTTTAAGGTTATAACAATATACTTTAAACTCAGTGTGTCAATTGCATAGGAAAACTCTGTAACTTGCCATCTGTACCCGTGTATCCATTTAAGTTATTGATATGACATTATCTTACCAGGTATACGTTGTGTGTCTTATAGCAGAGATATAAGATTTTATTTATTTATTTATTTATTTTAAATTAAATCTTTATTGTTCAGATTATTACATTGGTTCCTCTTTTTTCTCCCCATAACTCCCCTCCTCCCAGTTCCCACCTCACCCTCCGCCCTCACTCCCCACCCACTGTCCTCATCCATAGGTGCACGATTTTTGTCCAGTCTCTTCCCGCATCTCCCACACCCCTTTCCCCCCCAAGAATAGTCAGTCCATTCCCTTTCTATGTTCCTGATTCTATTATAATCACCAGTTCATTCTGTTCATCAGATTATTTATTCACTTGATTCTTAGATTCACTTGTTGATAGATGTGTATTTGTTGTTCATAATTTGTATCTTTACCTTTTTCTTCTTCCTCTTCTTAAAGGATACCTTTCAGCATTTCATATAATACTGGTTTGGTGGTGATGAACTCCTTTAGCTTCTCCTTATCTGTGAAGCTCTTTATCTGACCTTCACTTCTGAAGGATAGCTTTGCTAGATAAAGTCATCTTGGTTGTAGGTTCTTGGTATTCATTACTTTGAATATTTCTTGCCACTCCCTTCTGGCTTGCAAAGTTTCTGTTGAGAAATCAGCTGACAGTCGTATGGGTATTCTCTTGTAGGTAACTGAATTTCTTTCTCTTGCTGCTTTTAAGATTCTTTCTTTGTCTTTTGCTCTTTGCATTTTAATTATGATGTGTCCTTCACCTTGAAGGCAAAAATGTCACAACTGTTCCTCTGCCTCTTCTAGCTCCTTCTCAATTTCCTTAAAAACAAGATTTGCCTTAAGCCCTTTAACTGCAGCTCTGGTTGGAGCAGCCTCAATTTGATGAGTTCTGGCAGTTTCGGGAAAACACATCTTGTAGATTGCGACCACTACAGCTCCTCTGAGGCCTAAATTATGCTGCAGAGCAACCTTTGCACCAGGAACTTGCCTTTTCTCTACTGTATTTTTTCATTCGGGTATTGAGTTTTTTAATTTCCCACTTCGGAGTGGTTTTTTAAAATATACTTTCTCATTGTATTTTTATTTTGGTCATAACATTTTCCTGATGTTATACAGTAGTCATTTTTTTCTACATTTTGTTTTTAAGATACTTATTTTCCTTTTTTTCCATTTAATTAATATATTTTCATTGATGTAGTGCTACTTTGATTACATATATTTTGTGTTTCTGATGGGACACTTTCTGTTTCTTTGCATGACTTGATATCTTTTGTTGAGATTCAGGAATTGTAAACAAGCAGGCTTTTGAACATGTTTTCTGTAGGAGGAAACAAATAATAACCGTCTGTGGAACAAATTCTAATTTCAGTCAACACTTTTTTCAGGATCTGTATTCTTGGTTCAGTTGTCTGTTTAATTTCCCAGTTGGAAATGTTCTCTGTTTCTTTCTCAGGTCCACGGTATCTTTTCAGGCTTGATATACATCTTCAGTACCACAGTCTTTGTGGTGCTTGAACACTTTCTCATTGCTTCTTTGTAGCAGCCACTACAGTGTACTCATCATGTACTGCCATTCTGTTCGCACTCTGTGTCATGCACAACAGACACATGTTCTTCAAGATGCTTCAAAACAGGGAGATCATTGAACATACACTTCCCTCATCTCTTTCTCTCTCCAAGGAAGAAACTGGGAGGTGGGAGTGTTTTTATAATGTTGCCATTGTGTGCCAGGGGAGTTAATTAAGCAGGTATCATTGGCAAAAGTAAGCACCTCTTTGTCCCACTTTGATATGACTTTTCCTCATTGTACCTATCTTGAGCTTTTTTTGAATCCTTCACTTGCATTTGTAGTACTCAAAACTCATTTGCTCAGCACTTGCTGGTAAGTTGAAAGTATAGTCACCTGATTGTCGAAACTGAAAATTTCTTTCTTTCAGCTATGTCATCTGAAGATGACCAGGCCTTTTTGCCAAAGGCCGAACCACAAGATGTATGCTCTGAAATAATACTGGTAAGATATAAAAGGTAGTAGCTTTGATAATGTACACTTAATGAGAGCCTTGGAATTTGAGAAAGTTGATGAGAAGAGAGAATCCTATATAATAAAAGCCTGATATGCTAAGTATCTGGTTGACTAGGCGTCTGTTCAACCAATCAAAGCAAAATATGCTATTGATATGCTAAAGCTGCTCAACTGTTCACTATGACATGCACTGACCACCAGCGGGTAGACACTCAACATAGGAGCTGCCCCCTGGTGGTCAGAACACTCCCACATGGGGAGCGCTGCTCAGCCAGAAGCCAGGCTCATGGCTGGCGAGCGCAGTGGCAGTGGCAGGAACCTCTCCCACCTCTGCTGTGGGAGTTGGACATCCCCTGAGGGCTCCGGACTGCGAGAGGGCACAGGCCAGGCTGAGAGGACCCCCCCTGAATGCACAAATTTTGTGTACCGGGCCTCTAGTATTAATATAAATAGAACTAACCTGTAATCATTATTAATAATAAAATTATTGTTACCAAAAGAGGTCAAGGGTATTATGCATTTGAGAAACCTGCCACTTTAAAGTCAGTTACATTAGCAGATCAGTGTGTTTCTGCACATGAAGGTAGAAAACGACTTTTTACTGTTGTGTGTCCTTGGAAAGGAAATCTGAAAAAAACTAGAAACTCAGTCTGTGTTATGAATAATCATTTAATTGTTTAAAGTGTGTGGTGGAATTAATTGTTCAGTCAATCCTTTCTAAAATTTTGAGATTTATAATGTACTTATGCAATTTAAATGTGCTCAATTTTACAATATATTTTTATTTTTTTAAAATACATTTTTTATTTCAGAGAGGAAGGGAGAATGAGAAGAACATCAATGTTGAGAATCATTGATTGGCTGCCTCCTGCACACCCCTCACTGAGGTTCAAGCCCACAACTCAGGCAATACATCTTCACTCAAACACTTAGCCACGCCTTCCAGGCATTTTGGCAATCTTTTAAACAAGGATTCATTATTATTCCTCTAACAATTAAACATTTTATTTTTTGTTTATAATTTTTATAGATTGGGGATGCTTTTTTTACACAACCATCTTGGTTTAATGAGTATCACAAAATGGTTCTTATAAAACAAGTGTACGCGTTTAATTAAATTATTAGTGTCACTGAAAGCCTTTCTATCTCTCGTTATCACCAGGGTACATATACTGAAGACAGAAGTTATCAATGGGACGCATATTGGAAGACCGTTAAGCAAGAGCCATATCATAATAATCATTGGAGAAGTGAGCTTGCAGAGGATCATTATGAAAGTGAAAAACTCTTTGACCAAATGTCCAATCACAATATACATCAAGTTATTCCTATTGTGGAGATGATACTCAAAGAAAGTAAATGTGAGGAATCTTTTCAAGAATCTTCAAGTTACACCAAACAAGAGGGTGTTCATGCTGTGGAGGAGGCTTACAAAGGGAATGCCTGTGGTAGAATCTCCAGTCAAATATTCAATCCAAGTAAACTGAAAGAAATCCATAGTGGAGAAGAACCTTATGAACGTAAAGGTTCTAGTAAAACATCTAATTGGCCTTCAGGTTGTACTCTAAATCAGAAATTTCATACTGGAGAGAAGACTTACAAATGTAAAGTATGTGGCAAAGCCTTTAATCACTCCTCACACCGTAATCGTCACCAGCGTATTCATACTGGAGAGAAGCCTTATAAATGTATAGAATGTGGCAAATCCTTTGGGTCATCCCCACAACTTACTCTGCATCAGAGAGTTCACACTGGAGAGAAGCCTTATAAATGTAGAGAATGTGGCAAAGCCTTTGGATGCTCCTCAGGCCTTATTAAGCATCAGAGAGTTCATACTGGAGAGAAGCCTCATAAATGTAGAGAATGTGGGAGAGCGTTCAGTGAGACCTCAGGCCTTAAGCGACATGAGAGAGTTCATACTGGACATAAGCCTTATAAATGTAGAGAATGTGACAAAGCATTTAGCTACTCTTCATCCCTTACTTCTCATCAGAGAGTTCATACTGAAGAGTGGCCTTATAAATGTAGAGAATGTGGCAAAGTTTTAAGTAAGGCCTCAACCCTTATTGAACATCAGAGAGTTCATACTGGAGAGAAGCCTTATAAATGTAACGAATGTGGCAAAGCCTTTAGTCAGTCCTCAACCTTTAATAAACATCAGAGAGTTCATACAGGAGAGAAACCTTATAAATGTAATGAATGTGGCAAAGCCTTTTGGCATTACTCGGGCTGTATAAACCATCAGAGAATTCATACTGGAGAGAAGCCTTTTAAATGTAATGAATGCGGCAAAGACTTCAGGGAGTCAAGAAAACTTACTCGCCATAAGAAAATTCATACTCGTTCCCTAGGCGATTTGGCTCAGTGGATAGAATATCGGCCTGCAGACTGAAGGGTCCTGGGTTCAATCCTAGCCAAGGGCACATGCCTAGGTTGTGGCCATGATCCTCAGTTGGGGGTGATCAACTAGTCTCTCTCATCATTGATGTTTCTGTCTCTCTCTCCCTCTCCTTTCCTCTGAATCAATGAAAATTTAAAAAGTTGCAGGTTTGCCCTAACTGGTTTGGCTCAGTGGATAGAGCGTTGGCCTGCGGACTGAAAGGTCCCAGGTTCTATTCCAGTCAGGGGCATGTACCTTGGTTGTGGGCACATCCCCAGTAGAGGGTGTGCAGGAGGCAGCTGATCAATGTTTCTCTCTCATTGATGTTTCTAACTCTCTATCCCTCTCCCTTCTTCTCTGTAAAAATATCAATAAAATACATATATATATTTTTTTAAAAGTTGCAGGTTTGGTTCATAGTGCACAAAGGCCCAGATTGGGAGTGTGATTCCTGGTCTGCTCAGGGGATGTTCGGGAGGCAACCAATAAATGTCTTGCATATACAGTGGGGCCTTGACTTAGGAGTTTAATTCGTTCCGTGACGGAGCTCATAACTCAATATACTTGTATGTCAATCACTGTGACGTTCGCTGCGCCAACTAGCGGTGGGGTATCTGAAGCTGGCTCGTAACCCGAATTTTTTTGAGCTTGCAACTCAAAGCAAAAAATCGGCCAAGAGATGGCTAGTATCTCAAAAAAACTCGTAAGTCGGGACACTCGTAAGTCAAGGGGCACATGCCTGGGTTGCGGGCTCGATCCCCAGTGGGGGGCGTGCAGGAGGCAGCCAATGAATGATTCTCATCATTGATGTTTCTCCCCCTCTCTTTTCCTCTCTAAAATCAATAAAATATATATTTTTTTAAAAAAAGACTAGTTGAAAGAGAAGAGACTAAGATTGAGGTGCTCAATAATAAAAACCTAATGTGTGTGACATGGCCTTGGGACTGGCTAGTGAATAGAGGCTGGAAGGAGACTTAGTGGACAGGTACATGCGAGGGAACTAGAATTGAAGGAACTAGGATTGAAGTCTGGAAGCGTGGAAAATCATGTATTGGTTTAGGGAAAAGTTGATCTAAACTAAAGGTCCCAGTTCCTACACAGTTGCTTCAACCTCACTACCAACATTTGCCTTCCTATACCATATGAAGCAGAACCACCTGGCCAACCCATAGACGCATAAGAAATATTGAATTTTTGCATTAAGGGAATCAGTTTTGGGGTGGTTTATATAACATAATGAACTTGAGATGCTGAGTGTTAAGGACTGAATTGTGTCTCCTCAAAATGGATACTTTGAAGCCCTAACCCCCAATATGTCTATTTGGAGATAGGGTACTTAAGGAGGTCATTAAGGTTATATGAGGTCACAAGAGTGGGGTACTAATCTGTTAGAAGTGGGGTTCTTATAAAAGAAGGAGATAGAATAACCAGTGTACATGTGCTTGAAGTTTCGTTTGGACAGAATTTCCAAGAAAGGATAGCTCGCCCTAACTGGTTTGGTTCCGTGGATAGAGCGCCAGCTTGCGGACTGAAGGGTCCCAGGTTTGATTCCGGTGAAGGGCATGTACCTTGGTTGCAGGCATATCCCCAGTAGGGGGTTTGCAGGAAGCAGCTGATCATTGTTTCTCTCCCATCGATGTTTCTAACTCTCTATCCCTCTCCCTTTCTGTAAAAAATCAGTAAAATATATTTAAAAAGAAAGGATAGCTCAATGTCTTTCTGAGCTAAGTCAGCAATATTTTGATGTGTTTAATTTTGGAATAGGTGTTACATTAAAATGCTTCATGAAATAATAAAAGGTGTGTAGTGAAAAAACAGTATCTAAGGTTAAGTGTTGGACACAACATTTGTCTTACTAATGCAGTTTACCACAATGTTCTTTAAAAGGTTTATTTTTAAGCAGTGCTATTATCCTAAATGCTCATACGTTTTAGTCATCCAAGTCTCATATCCCAGGTCGTGTCCCTCTGAAAGACTGGGACGCAATGCTGTTGAGTCTTGGTCACCCTGGGGAATGAGGAAGGGAGCAAGAAAGGCTGCTGGTGTCAGTATGAAATTACCTGTCTACCCAGGGAGAATTTTGTTTCTTCATCCTCACAGAGACCATTGCAATTTTTGTTTAATGAAAGTGCTTACATGAATTCCAATTGCAGTCATGTTACTGGGTTCAAGCCCCTCTCCACCTCCCGCCCCTCACTGAGGTCCAGTTCCTACAGAGTTGCTTCAGCCTCACTACCAACATCTCCCTGCATGGCCTGGGAGAGGGTGGAGGCAAATTAGCTCCTGACATTACCCTTTGCAATTGTCACTTTCCAACACACATGGAAAACTTTCTGAGTGTTTTCATAATAAATATTTGTAGCTAAATGTGTGAGTCCCTGACTTCAATTCCTTCACCACTGAGAATGGAGAGGGATGTGGACAAACAGACATCACTGCCGGAGAGGGTTTCATTCCATTATCAGTTTTATGGAGGAAATCCACAGGAATGTTGGGAAGTTGGAGATCACTTTTACCACATCATTTCTGGAGGTTGCATTTGCCCCTGTGGATTGTATCCTCTGCTACAGAGAAGGCTCCTGTTGGAAGCCGGGGAGGCTTCATCAGGGTTTATGTGAGGGCATTCCCTCGTTCCATTGGTGTATGGGTCTGTGTTAATCCAGGATCACACCCACTTGGTTGCTCTTTCTTTGTAAAATGTTTTCCAGTGTAAAAAAGTGAATCTTCCAGCTTTCCTACATTTGAAGTGTTTGGCTGTCCCACATCTCTTTTGCTTGGTTCCATATGAATTCTAGTGTTGTTTATTAAATTACAGCCAAAATTGCCTTGGAATTTCCATAGGTAATCTATTCTGTAGACACTTGGAGATATTAAGGAATGTCTCCATTTATTTCTATCTGTTTAGCATTGTGTCATTTTCATTGTAAAAGTTTTTACTGTATGTGTAGAATGGATTGTCTATGTGTTATGTGTGGTGTGTTTTCTGGCTTTGGGCGGCAATAGTTAATATTTTATTGGTCTAAAGAGATGAAATACTTATATAGGTTAAACATAATCAAGTCTGACTTACTGTAAATTAGAGGTTTCTGAACAGGCCATATCTTTAAAGTAAATAGAGATTTATAAAACTCAAAGGAATACCTATATTCATAAAAATACTGGAAAATACTCAAACAGAAATGGTGATGGGACTAAGTAAACTGATAATAGTTATTATATATATATATATATATATAAAAGGCTAAGTGACCGACCAGGTGGTCGGGCACACTGACAGCTTAAAAATAAACGTAGACTTTTGCGCATGTGATACATATAAAGCTCTCACTGGCGCCTATCGCACGGGTGTTTTAATTATATAACACTATACTATATAAACTATTTTGACATAATTTTTAAAAATATATTTTTATTTATTTATTTTTTATTTTTTTTTACAGAGAGGAAGGGAGAGGGATAGATAGAAACATCAATGAGAGAGAGACATCGATCAGCTGCCTCCTGCACACCTCCTACTGGCATATGCCCACAACCAAGGTACACGCCCTTGACCGAAATCGAACCTGGGACCTTTCAGTCTGCAGGCTGATGCTCTACTCAATGAGCCATACCGGTTAGGGCTTGACATGTAACTTTTTGCAGTAATGTAATTGCCACACAAATCTTTCCTCTAATTAATTTCCTTTCAATATGCAAGAATCCCTGCACCAGGCCACTAGTATTCTAATAGCTCTGTTTTAAATATTGGTGATTTTAAAATTGTTTTGTTTCCCAAATATAAGGAAAACTAACAGGAGACATTCTACATTACTATCAGTGTCCCATTAACTAGGTTATGGGACTACTAAAGTCAAAATATTCCGTTAAAAATGCATTCCCCCGAGAAGTGGCAGATGCCTTCTGGGCTGGGCCCCGCAGCACAGTAGGGGCGAGGGCGGGATTGTAGCCACAGCCTCAGCCTGTGCCTGTGCCAGAGACTGAGACGCTATCGCTGCCGGAGCCGGTTGTGCGGCAGAGGCACTGAACTAAGAATGAGAATATGGAAATGAATAAAGTACAGACTCAACTAGCAAAAACCTCAGAAAGAATCTTTAAGAATGAAAATGAGCCCTAACCAGTTTGGCTCAGTGGATAGAGCATCAGCCTGCAGACTCAAGAGTCCCAGGTTTGATTCCAGCCAAGGGCATGTACCTTGGTTACAGGCACATCCCCAGTAGGGAGTGTGCAGGAGGCAGCTGATCGGTGTTTCTCATCCATGTTTCTAACTCTATCCCGCTTCCTTCCTCTCTGTAAAAAATCAATAAAATATATTTAAAAAAATGGATCCCCCGCCCCAAATGCATTCCCAGAACACAAAGACTTCAGAGACCAAAATTAACCACCAGAAAATTTTTATTCCTTGAAAAATACGTAAATTAAAATTTCCTTCTCACTGTGTTGGGTGAGACCTTATCAGGGGCCTAACCATGAATGGATACCTAGGTCTGTCTCTGACACCCCCATCCACCTGCTTCCCTAACTCAAGCTGCCTCTCCCTTCAGATGGGGAGATAGGGAGGGGCTGAGAGAGCAGGCTGCCCGCCCCCCCCCCCCGCCCCCATCACTGAGGGTTTAAGGATCCAGGAAAAACAGAGGCAGAAAGTTTCTGGTTTCAAACCCAATCTGCCCGCCTTTTGAATTCTCTGTAACTTCACTGTAAGAATGTGCTCCCGGCTTGTAAAGATCCAAGGAAAGACCCCTCCCTGGGACACTTGAAGCTGAAGTGCAGACCAGCCAGTAGCTCTAAGCACAGCCTCTGGGATCTGGGAAACTTCTGTGTGAATTCCAGGTTCCTCCTCCTCTCTTTATGCTTTTGCCACAGCTGCCATTTACTCGCTAGCACCCTAATAAAGGAACAGCCCCATTATCTGGGGTGCCTTGTGCCATCAGAGGGCACCTGGCCCTTTCCTCCCTTTAAAGAAGTAAAATAAACGCCCTCCCTCTGCTCCTGTCTCTTCTCTCCCTTGTGAATCCTTTCGCAGCCGCATCACCAGCCAAAACCCTGACAATGACGTGGGAAACTCCCCCAGGAAGGGCTGTCCCTGTGGGAGGAGGAGCGGGGACCCGGGGCTGCCCCCTCGCTCCTGCCCCGCCCTCCCTCCCTCTGTCCCTGCACAGGCTTGGCCGCCGGGCTCGGCCCCACCCTCCGTCCCTGACTCCGCCCCCTCGCTCAGCTCAGGGTCTGGCCCCGCCCACCCCGCAGGGAGGCGCATGCGCAGTTTCTTGCAGACGCGGAAGCGGCTGTGGAGGGGAAGGTGGCGGTTCCCCCTGAGGAGGGTGTTTGTCTTTAAAGCTGACGCTCCCCGTCCCCCTCCCCGCAGGAAAGGCTGAGGGCGCTGCCGGCGCTGAAGTCCTTGTTGGGGTCCCCGCCCCGGAGCCTCTCTCAGCGGTGAGTCCGCGTCCGGGAGGCTGCGCGGTGCGGGCGCCACGTTCTTTGAGAGGAAACGGAGGCCCCGGCCCGGGGTCTCTCCGCCTGTGGCTGTGGCCACCGCCTGCCGCGCGGTTTTCCCGCTGAAAACCGTTCCCGGGGCCGCCGGTCCTCCCCGCGGAGCTGAAAGAAGGTGCTGGGACCCGGGGCTGCCCCCTCGCTCCTGCCCCGCCCTCCCGCCCTTTGCGCCCCTCCCCGCGCCCGGCGCTTCCGCCCAAAGAGCCCAGATGGCTCCCGGCCTGGGGGTCTGCACCCCCCTCCTAGGCCCACCCCCATTTAATAAGGGGTCTGCCTGCCCGGGGAGCACAGTGTCCATGGGGGGCTCAGGGGAAGGACGCGGTGTCCCCTGAAGAGGCGACCTGCCCGCAGGGAGGGGCTTTGTGGGCGCGGTGACTGCGGGGGGCGGGGGCCCAGGCTGGGGGGTCAGGAGAGGGAGTGAGAGACAGACACGTGGGCGGGAGGAAGGGCAGCGAGGGGTCCACAGAGAGGGGCCCATAGGGGGTGTGGGGGGGACTGGACGGCGACGGTAGGAGTGAGGGGGTCACTCGGGAAAGTAGCCTGAGGAGGAAGGAAGTGGAGAAATAGGCTTTAGCATGAAGATCTATTCTCCTTAGTTTCCTGGGACTAGAGGAAAGGAAATCTGCCTGGGAAACCTGCATGTGTAGAACTTCCTGCTTCACCCCCTCCCACTACCCAGAGGTCTCAGGGCTGCTGGGTCTGGTGTCTGGTACCCAGCGCCCCTGAAAACAGCTCTGGGGCAGCCTGGGAGACCCCAGGAGGGAACTAGTTAAAGATGCCATGTCATGGCCCCCATTGCAGGCTTCTTCAGGGGAGATAAGGGCTATTGTGTTGGGTTTGAGGATACAAGCGAACAGCACATACTCTCATTGCTGTCGGAGTTTGTGGAAGTTTGGGAAGGACAGAAACATGAAGACAATAAAAACCCTCACAGTGTGGTCTCCATGTAGGAGCTCATTGTTCCTGACTCTCTCCTGTGACCGAGGACAGGAGGGGTAGCCTTTTCCTCATTTCCAGGTCCTTCTGATTGTGAATGTGAGGGGAGCTGATTAACAGGCTGTGACTCCTCAACATAGTGTCACCTGAGGAAACAACCCGGACCCGGATCAGGACCAGGACCACATGGCTGCTTCTCAGGTAAAAGATGTGTCCTTGGTAAGAGGCGGTTTGCTTTTCTTTGAACATCTGTGTATATATTTCTCTTTCCCTTCCCACACCTGTGTCCCCTCTGCTGCCTTTCTTACAGTCTGTCCTGTTACCCACAGCTGGCTGACTCAGTGCTGCTTCTCCCTCTGCTCCGTCATCCCTAAACCCCCCATTCTGTCCCTGCACTCCCTCCCCCAATTCTTCACCTTGAACCAGTTTCTCTCCCTGAAGTGCCTCCCCTTTCTTGCCCCCACTTCTGTTCACCACGACCCCTCTCCCTCTCAGTCCCCTTCATCTCTCTGGGGCTCTTTCCTCGTCTCCATATTTCTCTCCTTTTGATTTTCTTGCCTTTCCAGGTTTTTTTCCTTTCCTTATTTCTTTCCTTTTTTCTTATGATAGTCAGTGTCAGCAGTTTCTATATTTCTGTATTTCTCTCTTTTTTAATGTATGTTTTTATTGATTTCAGAATGTAAGGGATAGGGATAGAGAGCAGAGAGAATCGTTAGTCAGCTGCCTACTGCGTTCCCCCCCTGGGTATCTAGTCTGAAACCTGATGTGTGCCCTGACCAGGAATGGAACCCTACCCTCCTGGTTTAGAGGTCAACATTTACTCTCTGAGCCTCACTGCCAGGGCTATATTTCTCTCCTTTGTCCCAGAGCCTTCTCTGCCTTCATTTTATGCAGCCTCCACAAGATCAGGAAGCATTCCCTCCTTTAATTAATTACTTGCAACTCCTCAGAACATCCCTTTTGTGACAGATCCACCTGGGAAGGCAGCCATATATAACATCCCTGTTGGGATGGGGTCAGAGGCTCTAGTGTCTTGAAGAAGGGAAATGTAGGTTTTAGGTTCAAGTGGCTACAGCATCAGCTCTTAATCAGGGGTAAGAAAATGCACATTTGCCGAAACCGGTTTGGCTCAGTGGATAGAGCGTCGGCCTGCGGACTGAAAGGTCCCAGGTTCGATTCCGGTCAAGGGCATGTACCTGGGTTGCGGGCACATCTCCAGTGGGAGATGTGCAGGAGGCAGCTGGTCGATGTTTCTCTCTCATCGATGTTTCTAACTCTCTATCTCTCTCCCTTCCTTTCTGTAAAAAATCAATAAAATATATTTAAAAAAAAAAGAAAAAGAAAATGCACATTTGACTGCTCAGAATTGCTCAACAAGTTCTGAAAGAAGAATAAATAATAAATAGAAGAGACTTGCTCATTAGTACAAAGACTTGGTAGTTAAATGTACTATTAGCTTACAGAACATGAGAGGTGCCTGTGTATTGACACTGCAAAATTTATTTGTGATCATTTCCACATATTTATTGCTGTATTTTTCTCAGTAATGTCACAGCAGTGGTGACCTGACCTTCCGTGTGCCTCCGTCACCTGATGCCCATTGTCTCAGTCCACCTGATGTTCACGTGGCAGAGGTGCTCCCCTCACTGTAGAGTTAATAGTCTCCCTTTCTCAGGAACAAGGATGTAGTAGCGATTTAATGAAAGTTGTGCAAAGACCATCATTTCACATCGGGAAATGTCCCTCTTCTTAGTTTGTGTTTGCTTTTGAAAATGAAGGACTTACTTTTCTTTCCTACAGATCATTGGCTTTTTCATGGGACCTTTAAACAACCAGGACTTGATTCTTTAAATTTTCATTATATTCTATACTCTCATCACGGACATACCCTACATGGTCACTTTTTGTATTTTCTAGAAAGTTTCTAAGAATGATATTATTCATGTATGTTCAGTTACATTAAATTTCTACAACATAGCTCTCCACTAATGATACATAAAAATTTTGAAACAAATGTACTAGTAAGAATAATTAGTTCCCCCAGGCTGTATGTGGATCAGTGGTGGAGGGTTTGAATTCTGGTCCGGGGCTAGTAGCTCCTGTGTACCTGTGGTAGGCAGCCAATCCATGTGTCTCTCTGTCTCTTTCACATTGACCTCTGTCTCCCTCTCCATCTCCCTCTCCTTTCCCTCTCCCTCTTCCTCTCTCCCTTTTCTGCCTCTACTTCCTTGCCTTACACTGTCTAAAAGTCAGTGGAAAAAATCTCCCTAGGTGAGGATTTACAACCTCACAAAGGAAACAATAGGTCTAACTTGTTTTGTATCCTTATGTTTCTCTCCTTATTGTGTTTATACAACACACAGGGATCTTACACATATAGATTCTTGAGATTTATAGAATCACTAAACCATCTTGATTTCATAGTTGTAAAATGTGTGTCTCTGTGCTTAAACTCTTAACATTATTTCAGCTATTTTTTCTTTTTTTCCCCCCAAGTATATTTTTATGGATTTCAGAGTGAAGCCTCCATCTTATATAAAAACTGCTGTTTGAAATTTTAACCCTGATAGTATGGCTTCTGTAAATGCTTGCTTGCTTAAATAATAAGGAAAATAAGACAACTCCCATTCCAGAGAGGCCGTAAACTATGCCCCAGACGGAGTTGTCAGTGCTGACACCAGACCAGGCCTTGATATATGGTCTCATGGCCCCTTCCCAGCTCACAGCCCTTCTTTCTCAGAAGGCCCGGAAATCTCATTCCAAATTTGGGAGATAAAGGACTGGAAAAAAGTATAAATAAAGAGAGTTTCCTCCATTTGGGGGCCCAGAATTTGAAAGACACATTTTTCCCTGGGCCTGCACAGAATTTAATAATAAAATGTAACTCCCTTTCTCTAAGCGTGGCTTGGTTTTTCTCCGATCTTCTGCAACAAGAGAGGAAGGGAGAGGTAGAGAGAGAGAGAAACATCAATGATGAGAGAGAATCATGGACTGGCTGCCTCCTGCACACCCCACACTGGGGATTCAGCCCACAATTTGGTCCTGTGTCCAAACCGGATATGAAACCAGTCACATCTTTGTCCATGGGTCAGCCCTCAACCACTGGGCCACACCAGCTGGACCAGATAGAATAATCTTGTTCTAAGATAACTCAGTAAATTTCCAACTAGGATTGTGGTTCCTTTGTGTCCTATTCCATGAGAACTGAATTCCATTAAAGCTTTTCAGTTCAAAGTTCTATATGAATTGTTTCTTGTGTTTTCTTTTTCTGTGTATTCAGAAGTATGAGATACGATGCAGAAACATTGACATCACAAGTCAAAAGTGAGCTTGTGACACATGTGGAAACACAGACCCCATCTAAGTACCTGGATCAGAATCTGCGTCTTTACAGAAGTTCATTTTGTTGTGGTCTTCTTCATACTTGAGAAGAAGTCCATATACTTCCAACCCAGCATGATATTTCCATCTGAGAAATATACCCCAGTGACCCTGAATGATGCATATACAGCACTCAGAAATCCATATGCCTGTATCCATGCCTTAATTTTATTTATTTATTTATTTTTAGTATATTTTTATTGATTTCAGAAAGGAAAGGAGAGAGAGAGAGAAAGATAGAAGCATCATTGATGACAGAGAATCATTGATCAGCTGCCTCCTGGACACCCCTACTGGGAATGGAGCACGCAACCCAGTCATGTTTCCTTGACTGGAATTGAACCTGCAACTCTTAAGTCTGCAGGCCAACACTCTTATCTACTGAGCCAAACTGAGTAATTTTATTTTTTATTTTTTTTAATATATTTTATTGACTTTTCACAGAGAGGAAGGGAGAGAGATAGAGAGAGTTAGAAACATCGATGAGAGAGAAACATCCATCAGCTGCTTCCTGCACATCTCCTACCGGGGATGTGCCTGCAACCCAGGTACATGCCCTTGACCGGAATCGAACCTGGGACCTTTCAGTCCACAGGCCGACGCTCTATCCACTGAGCCAAACCGGTTTCGGCTAAACTGAGTAATTTTAAAGTTTTTTTCCCTGTAAAGTAAAATCTGTACCGTGGATGTGTGGACATATGTCATCCTCATTTGTCAGTGTTGAAAAAACAAATCAGAGAATGTTACTGGGGCAAAGTGATCTTATTGGATGATTCAGGATACTAGTGTAGTTCCAAACCTCTTCTACTAACACTGTTTTCATGTTGGGTGACATCATGAACTCTTCTGGTCACCTCTTGGTAACTGTGTCTCTTCTTTCAGGGACCATTGACATTCAGGGATGTGGCCATAGATTTCTCTCAGGAGGAGTGGGAATGCCTGGACCCAGCTCAGCGGAAATTGTACCTGGAGGTGATGTTGGAGAACTACAGCAACCTGGCCTCCCTGGGTGAGGATGACTCCTTCCGGAATTCCCACTCCATCCGCAGGGTTTTGTTTCCTTTATTTTAACATCTCTTAGGGGCTTCTGCTTTCTGTGTTAGATTCTTGCTCTCAAGGAATACATTGGTCCCTAGATGGTTGGGCTCAGTGGATAGGCTCAGTGGCCTGGGGGCTGAAAGGTCCCAGGTTGGATGCTGGTGAACGGCCAATGCCTGGGTTGCTTTCTTGCTCCCCATTAAGGGGCGTGCAGGAGGCAACATATCAGTGATTCTTTCTCATCACTGATATTTCTATTTCTCTCTCCCTCTCCCTCTCTGAAAGCAATAAAAACAAATTTTTTTTAAAGAGGAACAAATTGGGGGTTCTTTGTAGAAAAGAAAGGCTTTGTGATGTATGTGAATTTGGAACTCAGCGTTTGCACACTATGTGTTGTCTTGACGAGTTAAAGTACTATCAGAAACTAATATTTTAGAAAATCATTTTCTAGAATATTCTAAGATTCTACCGTGTCTTCTGGCCAGAGAACAACCTGGGTTGGAAATGGGAAAGCCTCTATCAAAATTCACACTCCATTTTCTTTTATTTTTTTATTTTTTTTAAGATCTTGTTGATTTCAGGGAAGAAGGGAGAGTTGGAGAGAGAGAAACTTCAGCTGAGCATTAGTTGATTTTTTTGTACATGCCCTGACCAGAAATGAAACTTACAACTTTGGTATAGCGGTACGATCCTCTAAGCAACTGGGCTACCTGTACAGACAGATAGGATTCTTTCACTGAGTTCTATGTATCTAGGCTTCTCTCATGTCTTTTCATGGCTTGATGTATTATTTCTTTTTTTTTTTAATATATTTTATTGATTTTTTACAGAGAGGAAGGGAGAGAGATAGAGAGTTAGAAACATCAATGAGAGAGAAACATCGACCAGCTGCCTCCTGCACATCTCCTACTGGGGATGTCCCCGCAACCCAGGTACATGCCCTTGACAGGAATCGAACCCGGGACCTTTCAGTCCGCAGGCCGACGCTCTAGCCACTGAGCCAAACCGGTTTCGGCTTATTTCTTTATAGTAGTGAATAAGACTTCATTGTAGGTCCTTCAGTTTATTTATCCATTCACTTGTTGACGGACCTCTTCATTGCTTCTAATTTTTGTAAATTATGAATAAACAGCCCCTTGTAGGCTTTTGTGTAGATAAAAGGCTTAAGTCTTTGGTTTAATAGTAAGTAGCCCAATTGCTGGATTCCATGGCAAGTGTATATTTAGTTTTATAAAAACCTGCAGACTGTTTCCCCAAGGGGCTGTAGCATTTGACATTTTCACCAGCAGTGATTGGGAGTTCCAGTTGCTCCACATCACGAAGGCATTTGGAGGGGTCAGTGTTCTGGATTCTGATCTGTTCAATGGTGGGTGAGTGTTGCTTGCCTGTGCTGTTTGTTACTTCTCATTGTTTTAATGTGCATTTCCTTAGTGACATAACATATGCAGGCTCTTGTTACACTGATTTTTTTTTCTTTCTTTTTTCTTTATTGATTAAGGTATTCCATATGTGTCCTACCCCCATTATCCCCCCAACCCTCCATGATTTTCTATGTGTATATATTTTGTAGTGCTGTGTGATAAGGTTTTTGGCCCTTTTTAGTCATGTTGGTTCTTTTTTCATTGTTGAATTTGAAGACTTCTTTGAGTGTTTTGTATAATTGTCCTGTACATGTTGATTGTGTTATTAATATACTAGAGGCCCGGTGCATGAAAATTCATGCACTAGAGGGGGCAACCCTCAGCATGGCCTGCCCCCTCTCACAGTCCTGGAGCCCTCAGGGGCAGGAGGCAACCTGGCGATCAGGGGAAAGGCAATGTCCCCATTACACCTCTGCTGCTGCCACTACCAGCAGCGCAAACCTCGGCCGGCCCCAGTTACCTGAGACTTGGGCAGCCCTGGGCGGCTGGACAGCTGCCATCCGAGGCTTGCCTGCACCTCAGGCCAGTCCTGAGTGGCTGGGCAGCTGCCATCGAGGCTTGCCTGTGACTCGGGCGTCGGCTGAGTAGCCGCCATCCAAGGCTTGCCTGTGCCTTGGGCCGGTCCTGGGGGACTTAGGGGACTGGGGGACTCTGGAGGGAGGTGCGCCTGCCGCCCCGGCTGGGATGAGAAAACGGGGCGCTGACATCTTTGAGGGCGTGGCAGTCAATTAGTATATTCCCTCCTTATTGGCTGTGGGTGCCACCATCTTTGTGAGGGAGTGGTGGTCAATTAGCATATTCCCTCTTTATTTTATAGGCCTTTTTTTTTTTATTGATTTCAGAAAGAAATGGAGGGGGGGAGAGAGAGATAGCAACATCAATGATCAGAGACAATCATTGATCAGCTGCCATGTGCCTTGCCCAGAAATTGAACCATGATCTCCTGGTTTGTAGCTTGACACTCAACTTCTGAGCCATGCCAGCTGGGCCATGTCAACTTTTACAAATATGTTTTCTCTGCCTGTGGCTTCTTGTGTTTTTTTTTTCTGTTGATAATGCCATATTTATTATTGTTTTTTTTTTTTAATGTTTGAGTTGATACATGGGGAGTTTCCATTTTAATACAGTGGATTGAAATACAAACTTGGGTAGGTATTTGCCTTATAAAAATGTGAAGTTTATAAAATTAATGTAGTTTTATATTCAATAATGTGGAAGTTTTATTTGTAGCTATTGTGTCATTTCTGGAATAAACACATAGTTTTACCTTGAAGGAGATGAGTTGAGATATAAATTTTGTCTCCTTACATGTCAAGTCAAATGAAGTCTTTTAATTTATTTTAAATGGTAGAGCATCATTGTGAAAATAGTCCTTTTTTTCCAGGTCGATATCATCACTATTGTAATGGATATATGGGGGGGGGGGTATATCTTTTTGAAGAATTAAAGAATTAACATTTTCTTTTTTGTTTTTTTTTAAAATATATTTTATTGATTTTTTACAGAGAGGAAAGGAGAAGGATAGAGAGTTAGAAACATTGATGAGAGAGAAACATTGATCAGTTGCCTCCTGCACACCCCGTACTGGGGATGTGCCCATAACCATGGTATATGCCCTTGCCTGGAATCTAACCTGGGACCCGTCAGTCCGCAGGCTGGTGCTCTATCCACTGAGCCAAACCGGTGAGGGCTAATGTCATACATTCTTTTCACGATTGATTTGGTTACATGGAGTCCTGTGACATATACATTAATTTAGGAAGAGCTTTTGTATTTCCACCAAAAGTTCACTGGGACTTTGATAGGGATTGCTTTGAATGTTTACATCACTTTGGGTACCACAGCTGCATCTCCGGAACCTATCTTGAGACATGCCTGTGATCAAGGGGCGTTCTAGACAGAAGCAGAGAAGTCACTCAAAGAATGTGGAGGCCACGTTGCTACACACAAAATGGCGGATGACACCTCGTTGCTTCTTTGTAGCAGCAACTGCAAGGCGCTTACCGTGTACTGCCATTCTGTTCGCACTCTGTGTCATGCACAATATGCACTTGGTGTTCGAGATGCTTCAAAACAGGGAAATCATTGAACATGCACTTCCCTCATCTCTCTTTCTCTCCAGCAAAGAAACTGGGAGGTGGGAGTGTTTTTGTAATATTCCAATTGTGTGCCAAGGGGTTTGAGCATCTATCATTGGCAAATGTAAGCAACTCTTTGTCTCTCTTTGATGAGACTTTTCTTCATTGTACCTATCTTGAGCTTTCTTTGAATCCTTCACTGGCTCTTGGAGTACTCAAAACTGTCATTTGGCCTATAGTTGCTGGTAACTTCAAAGTGCTCTCATCTGATTGTGAAAACTGAAAATGTGTTTTCTTTCAGCTATGTCATCTGAAGATGACAAGGCCTTTATGCCAAATACCGGAATACCAAATTTATTCTCTGAAATAATACTGGTAAGATATAAAAGGTGTCACTTTATAATGTACACTTAATGAAAGTCTTGGTATTTGGGGAAGAGTGTGATGAGAAGAGAGGATATTAATATAAACAGAACTAATCTGGAACACTTACCAGAATAAAATATTTTTTCCCTAAAGAGGTAAAGTGCATTACGCTTTTGGGAAACCTCCCAGTTTAAAGTCAGTTACATTGGCAGGTCAGTGTGTTTCTGTACATGAAAGTCGAAAACAAATTTTTACTGTTAATGCATTCTTGGAAAGGAAATCTAGATAAACTAGGAATTCACATAGTCTGTAGTGTAATCACTTCAGTAGTTTAAAATGTAGGGTGGGATTAAACTTTCATGCAATCATTTCTAAAATGTAGAGATTTATACTGTACCTATAAAATTAAACTGTGCTCAATTTGGCATTATTTTATGATTTAAAAAAAACAGCATATTTTTATTGATTTCAGAGAGTAAGGGAGAGGAGGAGAGAGCCAAAAATATCAATGATGAGAGAGAATTATTCATTGGCTGCCTCCTGCATGCCTCCCACTGTGGACTGATCCTGCATCTGGGACATGTGGCCCTGACTGGGAAGGAACCATTACCTACTTGTTCATACCTCGAAGCTCAACCGCTGATCCATGCTGGCTAGGCAATTTGGCAGTCTTTTTATTTTTGTCAGTCTTTTAAACAAGGATTTAATATTCTTCCTCTAACAATTAATTTTTTTTTAAAATATATATTTTATTGATTTTTTACAGAGAGGAAGGGAGAGAGATAGAAAGCTAGAAACATCGACGAGAGAGAAACATCGATCAGCTGCCTCCTGCACATCTCCTACTGGGGATGTGCCCGCAGCCCATGCATATGCCCCTGACCGGAATCGAACCCGGGACCTTTCAGTCCACAGGCCGACGCTCTATCCACTGAGCCAAACCGGTTTCGGCAATTTTTTGTATTTATTATTTGTCGATAATTTCAACAAATTAGGAAAGCTCTTTTTTATACAACGATCTTGGTTTAATGAGTATCACAAAATGGTTCTTATGGAACAAGTGTGCATGTTTAATGAATTTATAACTGTCACTAAAGGTCTTTCTATCTCCCATTATTACCAGAGTACATATTATGGAGACAGCAGATATCAATGGAATAAACATTGGAAAAACTTTAAGCAAGAGTCATATCTTAATCATCGGACAATCGAGCTTGCAGAGAACCATTATAAAATTAGAAAAGTCTTTGACCAAATGTCCAATCACAATATATGTCAGGTTATTCCTATTGTGAAGAAGACACACAATGGAAATAAATGTGTCCAGTCTTTTCAGCAATCATTAAATTACACTGAACAAGAGAATATTCATACTGGGGAAGAGGCTTATAAATGGAATTTGTGTGGGAGAGTCTTCAGTCAAATATTCAATGTAAATAGACTGAAAAAAATCTACAGTCGAGAAAAACCTTATACATGTAAAGATTTTGGTAAAACATCTCATTGGCCTTCAGATTGTACTTTAAATCAGAGAATTTATACTGGAGAGAAACCTTATAAATGTATAGAATGTGGCAAAGCCTTTACCAGATCCTCAAACCTTACAATGCATCAGAGAGTTCATACTGGAGAGAAACCTTATAAATGTATAGAATGTGGCAAGTCCTTTGGCGGCTCCTCAAACCTTACTAAGCATAAGCGAGTTCATATTGGAGAGAAGCCTTATAAATGTACAGAATGTGACAAATCCTTTGTCTGCTCTGCAGAACTTACTAAGCATCAGAGGGTTCACACTGGAGAGAAGCCTTATCAATGTAGAGAATGTGGCAAATCCTTTGGGAGAGCCTCAAACCTTACAAAGCACCAGAGAATTCACACTGGAGAGAAGCCTTATAAATGTATAGAATGTGGCAAAGCCTTTACCAGATCTGAAACCCTTGCTTATCATCAGAGAGTTCACACTGGAGAGAAGCCTTATAAATGTATAGAATGTGGCAAGTCCTTTGGCAGCTCCTCAAACCTTACTACGCATCAGAGAGTTCATACTGGAGAGAAGCCTTATAAATGTACAGAATGTGGCAAATCCTTTGTCAGCTCCTCAGAACTTACTAAGCATCAGAGGGTTCACACTGGAGAGAAGCCTTATAAATGTAGAGAATGTGGCAAATCCTTTGGGAGAGCCTCAAACCTTACAATGCATCAGAAAGTTCATACTGGAGAGAAGCCTTATAAATGTAAAGAATGTGGCAAATCCTTTGGCAGATCCTCAAACCTTACTAAGCATCATAGAGTTCATACTGGAGAGACATCTTACAGATGTGTGTAGTGTTGTAAGTCCTTGAACAGCAGTGAAAATTTACTGAATATCACAGAATTCATACTGGAAAGAAGACTTATGAATGGGAAAAATGTAAAAAACTTTTAAAAGCCATTCACATATTACTGTACCTTAGAGACTTCCGAACAGAGAGATACTGTACAAATATAGAGAATAGGCTGGTGCCTTTACCCACAGCTCAAAATTTACTGAACATCAGAGATTTTATAGTATAGGGAAGCCGTACACTGTAGAGAATGTGAGAAAGCCTTTCATCTGTGTTCAAACTTAACATTTTACAAAGCATTCTAAAGAGAAACAACAAAAATATAAAGTTATCCAAAGATTTAATGATGCTTTCATTGAGAATGATAAGGTCTTACAAATTCTGAGGGATATGTCAAAGTGTGTATTCTCATTTACATGTCATAGAACCTCTTGGAATTATTACTGGATCGAAGCCCAGCAGATATAAAGAATGTGACAAAGCTTACTCAGTATGCATACCTTACCCAACATCCGAATTAAAATTGGAGAGAATCAATACAAATGTAAACATTGTCCTAAAGTTTTTAATCAGCATCTGTAGCTTATTGCTCACATTGGAGTTTATTCTAGAGGGAAACCTTAAAACTGAAAAATGTGGGAAATCATATAATTGAACCTACAGCCCCAGTCTTATCAGGGATTATAATTGGGTAGAAATTCCACGTTTTTTTTTAATATAGGAGGAATGACTTTTCTTTAAAATATACAGTTTACAAATCTACAAGGAATTTATGCCTTAAAGTGGCTTTTAAGATGTAAAAGTTTATCCAAGTATTTAATTGATTATGAATTTTAAAGTCTCACTGAATTCACACTAGATCAATAGCCAAAATGCCTTTCAGGTATTGCCCTAAATCAGTACGCACAGTGTACTCCAAACTTTAAATGTTGTTAGGTAATGTTTGTATACTTGAATATATCAAAAGAGTTGATGTTTCCATATGTACAATTACTTAGAGTGTTATCTCATTTATATTGAAATCATTTGAAGTATTTTGAAAAGGAAATGTTAATGTGATTCTACTCCCATACCACTTGATGCTGGTATGTTTTATATCTGGTGTGTGTCAGTGAAGTCATGGGGTTGATTGTTTCTGTCTTAAAGATCTGTGAGCTGTTGTATATTATATGCACTTCACTTGTGTACACATTCCAGTAGAATATTGGGTACATTGTACTGCGCATTATTTTCTTCTATTAGAGAATAATACTGTTGAATAAATTTTTAAAAATAGTTCTCAAGTTTTGTAAATGATGTCATCAAGGATACTTCCTTTTCTTTGCCAGTGTGTTCAGGTGAAAACTTTTTGAGGGCATGTCAATCTGTGGTTGTCACATTTCGGTGATTGGAACTACACTCAGGACAGTGCTGTCTGTGTAATAGATTTTCTACGATTAAGAGGGATATTGCAGTGACATTGTTGTACCCAGGATGCAGAATTGGCATGAACGCTGCATGTGGAGAGAGGACACTTTTCCCAGTGTCCAGTGTACACTGCTGGCTGAACTCAGAAACATTAATTCCATTTCTTTCATTTCTCATTTCCTGTTCCTCTCTGTCTTCTTTCCTTTTCACTTTGTCTTCTAAGCTGCCATTCCTTTTGCAGTGCTATGACCACAGCATGTAAAGCTCTTCCTATCCCACATCAGCCCTTCAAAGCCCTGTAACTTGCACTCAGTAGTTTTGAATTTAAAAATACAATGACTGACAGTAGAATTTGGTGAATATTTTTCTTTATTTTCATGAGGTAGGTAGCCCACCATTCACGTTCTCATGCTGACACCTATAGTTTTTAATATGAATATGAATTTTCGGAATACCACAAATTGGCATCTGTGTACTTTGTAATTGGAATGATTTTTCTTGTCCTGTTTTTCATTGGAAACCTTAAGGATTTCTCATTGTTAGCCCCTTACCTTCTTTATTGGGATGGAATTAACCCATGTAAATAGTTTTTTTTAAATTAAATCTTTATTGTTCAGATTATTACAGTTGTTCCTCTTTTTCCCCCTATAGCTCCCCTCCATCCAGTTCCCACCCCCTCCCCCACTGTGCTCATCCATAGGTGCACGATTTTTGTTCAGTCTCTTCCTGCATCCCCCACACCCCTTTCCCCCCCAAGAATAGGCAGTCCACTCCCTTTCTATGCCCCTGATTCTATTATAATTACGTTTATTCTGTTCATCAGATTATTTATTCACTTGATTTTTATTTATTTTTATTTTTTTTAAATTAAATCTTTATTGTTCTGATTACATTTGTTCCTCTTTTTTTCCCATAACTCCCCTTCTCCCAGTTCCCGCCCCACCCTCCGCCGTCACTCCCCACCCACTGTCCTCATCCATAGGTGCACGATTTTTGTCCATTCTCTTCCCGTTTTTTAGCTCTATATCCTCCATTTCTGTCATGTTTTTTTTGTCTCCGCATCTTTTATGCTTTCTTGGTGCACCCCCTTCTGGTCTTTGTTCTAGCCAAGCCTTAATTGTTGTAGTTAACACTAGAGGGATTTGACCACCAGGCCGACTGGCTGTAGGAATCAGCTGTCTATTCACTTGATTTTTATTTTTTTATTTTTTTTTAAAATATATTTTATTGATATTTTACAGAGAGGAAGGGAGAGAGATAGAGAGTTAGAAACATCGATGAGAGAGAAACATCGATCAGCCGCCTCCTGCACATCTCCTACTGGGGATGTGCCTGCAACCAAGGTACATGCCCTTGACTGGAATCGAACCTGGGACCTTTCAGTCCGCAGGCGGACGGTTTCGGCATATTCACTTGATTTTTAGATTCACTTGTTGATAGATGTGTATTTGTTGTTCATAGTTTGTATCTGTACCTTTTTCTTCTTGTTCCTCTTCTTAAAGGATACCTTTCAGCATTTCATATGATACTGGTTTAGTGGTGATGAACTCCTTTAGCTTTTTCTTACCTGTGAAGCTCTTTATCTGACCTTCAATTCTGAATTATAGCTTTGCTGGATAAAGTAATCTTGGTTGTAAGTTCTTGGTATTTATCACATTTATCACAGCCTGGATGATGGGCTGATGGCTGTTTGCAGTTGGTCACACCCCCTTCAGGGTGGGGGTCCCCACTGTGGTGCCTGGCCAGTCTGAGGGACTGAGGGCCGTTTTCAGGCTGGCGGGTGACTGAAGCTCCCAGCCTCTCCTTTTTTTTTTTTTTTTTTTTATTCTGGGATTTATTTACCTTCTATGGCTGTCACTGGAACTGAGAGCCGGCTTTAGCTCTGAGGCTCAGCTCCAGCTCTGAGAACTCGGCTGCTGAAAGCAGGTATCTGCGTTTGTTTGGCTTCAATAATTGAAACACTGTTGCAGCTCCAGGTCTGAGGCCCGGCTGGCTGAAAGCAGGTTTCTGGGGTTTCTTTAGGTTCTACAATTGCAACATTGTTTCTTAGAGTGCAGCTCAGAGGCCAGCAACGGCATGTGGGGAACCTTGGCTTTCTCCATCACTGGAACAAACAAGCCTCCTGTTCACTGCAGCTGCCTGGCTGCCGGCCGCATCTTGGTTGGCAGTTAATTTGCATATCGCCCTGATTAGCTAATGGGAAGCGTGTCGGAGGTACGGTTAATTACCATGTTTGTCTATTATTAGATAGGATATAGACTAGAGGCCTGATGCACAAAATTCATGCAAAGGGCTTGGCCTTCACAGCCCTGGGTGCTAAGGCTGGCCCTCGCAGGCCCTCACAGACTCTCACAGCGCCCCCGCCCCCCAGCCCTTTCAGCCCCAGCTTCATCTGGTGGGTCATTCTGATGTTTGGGCTAATTAGCATGTTTGCTCTTTATTATATAGGACCTGTTTAATTTTGGAACAGGTAATACATGAAATAATAAAAGGTTTGTAGTGAAAAATAGAACTTCAAGGTAATTTAAGTGTCGGACACAACATTTGTTTTAGTAATGCAGTTTATAACAATATTTTTAAAAGGTTTATTTTTAAGCAATGCTATTGTCCTAAATGATCATATGTCCTTGCCATTGAATTCTCATATCCGAGATCCTGTGCCTGAAAGGCTCTGGAACTCAGCCATGTTGAGTCATGGTCTCCCTGGGGATTGAGGCAGGGAGCAGGAAAAGGCTGCTGGTGTCAGTATGAAATTGCCTGTCTACCCATGGAGAGTTTTTTTTCACATTCTAGTTCATCCTCAAACACATATTTGCAATTTTTTGTTTCATTAAAGTGCTTACATGAATTCCAATTGCAGTCATGTTCCTGGGTTCAAGCCCCTCCTCACTTCCAGCCCCTCCCTGAGATCCCAGTTGCTACAGAGTTGCTTCAGCCTCACTACCAATATGTGCCTGCTTGGCCCAGGGTAAGCAGGAGATGGGGGTGGGATGGGGCGGGGGAAGGTAAATTACTTCCTGATGTAATCCTTTTCAACTGTAGTTTCCAACACATGTGGAAATCTTTCTGAGTGCTTTCATAATATATTTGAAGCTAATTGTGTGAGTCACTGACTTCCAAACTTCACCATTGGGAATGGAGAGGAATGTTGACAAGCAGACATAACTGCCAGAGGGTGTTTCATTTCATTATCAATTTTTAGGAGGAAATCCACAGACATGTTGGAAAGTTGGAGATCACTTTTACCACATCATTTCTGGAGGTTGCATTTGCCCCTTTGGATTGTATCCTCTGGCACAGAGAAGGCTCCTATTGGATGCAGGTAAGGCTTCATCAGGGTTCATCGGGCATTCTTCTCTGTTCCATTGGTGTATGGATCTGTGTTATTCCAGGATCACAGCCACTTGCTTACCCTTGCTTTGTAAAATGTTTTTCAGTGTAAAAACATGAATATCCCACTTTCCTATATTTGAATTATTTAGCCTCTCCGGAATCTCTTTTGCTTAAATTACAGTCAAAATTGCCTTGGAATTTCCATAGGCAATCTATTTATTGTGTGGCCACTTGGACATATAAAGGAATGTATTTCAGTTTATTTGTATCTGCTTCCTTTTGCATTGCTGTGTCATTTTCAGTGTGTAAGTCTTTCACTATCTTTGTAGAATGGATTGTCTTTATGTGTTTAACTGTTTATTATATGTGGTGTGTTTTCTGGCTTCAGGTGGCAATACTAAGAGGTGATATTTTATTGGCCTAAACCAATTAAATATTTATATAAGTTAAACATAATCCTCTGGTCTGGCTTACTCTAAATTACAGGTTTCTAAACAGGTCATATCTTTAAAGTAAATAAAGATTTATAATACTGAAATGAATACCTATATTCATGAAAATACTGGAAAATAATAAAAATAAAAATGGTGATGGGTCTAAGTAAAATGATAATAGTTATTATTCTTATAACTCTTTTAAATATTGATTTTCAATTGTTTTGTTTCCCAAATAATAGGAAAACTAACAGGATACATTCTACATTGATATCAATGTCCCATTAACTAGGCTATAGGTACTACTAAAGTCAAAATATTCATTTAAAAATGCATTCCCAGAACACAAAGATTTCAAAGACCACAACTTACAACTAGAAAATTTTTATCCCTTGAAAAATACATAAACTTGTTGCCCACTATGATGGATGGGACTATCTCATCAAGTGCCCAACATGAATGGATATCTGGGTCTGTCTCTGACACCCCCACCCTCCTGCTTCCCTAACTCAAGCTGCCTCTCCCTTCAGTTGGGGAGACAGGGAGGGGCTGAGAGAGCAGGCTGCCCTTCCCCTCCCCCCTCCTCACTGAGGGTTTAAGGATCCAGGCAAATCATAGGTAGAAAGTTCTGGTTTCAAACCCAATCTGCCCGCCTTTTGAGTTCCCTGTAACTTCACTGTAAGAATGTGTTCCCGGCTTGTGAAGATCCCGGGAAAGACCCCTCCCTGGGACACCTGCAGCTGAAGGGCAGACCAGCCATAGCTCTAAGCACAGCCTCTGGGATCTGGGAAACTTCTGTGTGAATTCCAGGTTCCTCCTCCCTCTGCATGCTTTTGCCACAGCTGCCATTCACTCGCTGGCACCCCAATAAAGGAACAGCCCCTCTATCTGGGGTGCCTTGTGACATCAAAAAACCACCTGGCCCTTTCTGTCCATCCAGCGCTGCCCCGCCCACCCCCTGGGGAGGCGCATGCGCAGTTCCTTGCAGACGCGGAAGCGGCTGTGGAGGGGAAGGTGGCGGTTCCCCCTGAGGAGGGTGTTTCTCTTTAAAGCTGACGCTCCCCGTCCCCCTCCCCGCAGGGAAGGCTGAGGGCGCTGCCGGCGCTGAAGTCCGTGTTGGGGTCCCCGCCCCGGAGCCTCTCTCAGCCGTGAGTCCGCGTCCCGGGAGGCTGCGCGGTGCGGGCGCCACGTTCCTTTGGGAGGAAACGGAGGCCCCGGCCCGGGGTCTCTCCGCCTGTGGCTGTGGCCACCGCCTGCCGCGCGGTTTTCCCGCTGAAAACCGTTCCCGGGGCCGCCGGTCCTCCCCGCGGGGCTGAGAGTCTGGGTCAGGGGGTTCCCGCCCTTTGCGCCCCTTCCCCCGCCCGGCGCTTTCCGCCCAAAGAGCCCGGATGGCTCCCGGCCTGGGGGTCTGCATCCCCCTCCTAGGCCCACCCCCATTTAATAAGGGGTCTGCCTGCCCGGGGAGCACAGTGTCCATGGGGGGGCTCAGGGGGAGGACGCGGTGTCCCCTGAAGAGGTGACCTGCCCGCAGGGAGGGGCTTTGTGGGCGCGGTGACTGCGGGGGGCGGGGGCCCAGGCTGGGGGGTCAGGAGAGGGAGTGAGAGACAGACACGTGGGCGGGAGGAAGGGCAGCGAGGGGTCCACAGAGAGGGGCCCATAGGGGTGTGGGGGGGACTGGACAGCGACCGTAGGAGTGAGGGGGTCACTCGGGAAAGTGGCCTGAGGAGGAAGGAAGTGGAGACACAGGGAGGAGGGGGAGCCCAGAGAGAGGAAGGGGGGCTGAGAGGGAGCGGGTCCTGGGGAGCAGAAGTGGGGGCCGCACAGGAGGAGGCTCTTGAGACAGAGACACTGGTTCAGAGGAGAAGAGTTGGGGAGCGAGTGCAGGGACAGAAAGGGGGGCTCAGGGATGAGGGAGCAGAGGGAGCAGCCCTGAGTCAGCAGCTGTGGGAGCGGGACAGACGGGAACAGGCAGCAGAGGGGCCGCGGGCGTGGGGAGGGGAAGACGCAGACGTGTGTGGAGATGGAGCCTCAGAGACCAGGAGAAAGAACCCCTGAAGGGAAGGAGGTTTCAGGAGTTTCATGGTCCAGGTGTAGGACAGACAGAGAGAAAAGGGGGGAGAGAGCAGGAGAGAGGGGACACAGGAAAGGACCACAGTGGAGAGAAAGGGAACAGGGAGACAGAGACAGAGACAGATCCACAGACAGAAATACATGTAGTGGGAGGAGGGGAACCCTGATCCGGGCAAGTGGTGAGCTGATGGGATGTGGATGATTAAGTTGTGATATATCATCTTGTGGCACACACACATATAAATATATGTAGATATAAATTTTAAAGTATATATATATATTTTTTTTTAAATATTTTTATTGATTTCAGAGAGGAAGGGAGAGGGAGAGAGAGATAGAAACATCAATGATGAGAGAGACTCATTGATCGGTTGCCTCCTGCACACCCCTACTGGGGATCAAGCCTGCAACCCAGGTATGTGCCCTGACTGGGAATCGAACCCAGGACCTCTTGGTCCATGGGGCGATGCTCAACCCACTGAGCCACCACAGCCGGGCTAAAGTATATTTTTATTGATATCAGATTCACAGGGATAGGGAGATAGAGAAAATCATCAATGAGGAGACACAATCATTGATCACCTGCCTCCTGCAGGCTCCTCACAGGGGATCAAACCTGAAACCTTGACATAAGCCCTGACTAGGAATCTAACCATAACCTCCTGGTTCATAAGTCCAATTGCAACCAGTGATCGTGCCGCCTAAGCATGGCTTCATATATTTAACAGCTGATTTTTTTTGTTATACAGATTGAATCAGACTTATAAATCACCAGTTTATAAGGTTTGGGAATCTATACTAATAAAAGGGTAATATGCTAATTAGACCTGACATCTTCGGGAAGATCATCCGTACATCTTTTTTTTTTTTTTTTAATATATTTTATTGATTTTTTACAGAGAGGAAGGGAGAGAGATAGAGAGTTAGAAACATTGATGAGAGAGAAACATCGATCAGCTGCCTCCTGCACACCTCCTACTGGGGATGTGCCCGCAGCCAAGGTACATGCCCTTGACCGGAATCGAACCTGGGACCCTTGAGTCCGCAGGCCGATGCTCTATCCACTGAGCCAAACTGGCCAGGGCCGGACATCTTTTTTGACAAAGCCATGGTGGCAGGGGCTGAGGCAGAGGCGGTTACAGGGAACCAAGCTGGAGGGGAGGGCAGTTACGGGCGACCAAGCTGGTAGGGGAGAGCAGTTAGGGGAATCAGGCAGGCAGGTAAGGAGTTAGGAGCCAGAGGTCCCGGACTGGGAGAGGATGTCCAACTGCTGGTTTATCTATGCTAATAAAAGGATATGCTAAATTAGACTGGATATCTTCCGGACAACCATCCAGACGTCCTTCTGGACAAAGCCACAGTGCAGTGGCGGGAGACGAGGCAAAGGTGGTTTGGGGCAACCAGATGGGCCAGGGAGAGCAGTTAGGGGCCACCAGGGCAGCAGGGGAAGGCAGTTAGGGGCTACCATCCCAGCAGGGGAGGGAAGTTATGGGGATCAGGCTTGCAGGGGTGGGCATTTAGGCAGATCAGGCCACCACTGGTGTGGATTTAGTGGCATCAGGCCGGCAGGAGAGGGCAGTTAGGGGCAACCAGGCCGGCAGGGGAGGCAGTTGGGATCAGACCTGCAAGGGAGGGCAGTTAGGGGTAACCAAGCTGGCAGGGGAGGACAGTTAGGGGTGAGCAGGCTGGTAGGGGAGGGCAGTTATAGGGATCAAGCCGATAGGGGTGGGCATTTAGGTGGATCAGGTCAGCAGGGGAGGGCATTTAGGGGGACCAGGCCGGCAGGGGAGGGCAATTAGGGGGATCAGTCTGGCAGGGGAGGGCAGTTAGGGGGAT
>NW_005871413.1:384040-385060 GCF_000147115.1 Myotis lucifugus
GTATAATAATAAAAGGGTAATATGCTGATTAGAGCAGACATCTTCCAAACAACCATCTGGACATCCTTCTGGACAAAGCCACAGTGGTGGGGGCCGAGGCATAGGTGGTTAGGGGAATACAGTCCAGTAGGGGAGGGCCGTTAAGGGTGGCCAGTCCGACAGGGGAGGGCATTTAAGAGGATCAGGGTGGCGGGGAGGGCCGTTAGGAGGATCAGGCAGATAGGCAGAGTGGTTAGGGCAGGCAGATGAACTGTTAGGAGCCAGAGGTCCCGGATCGCGAGATGGATGTCTGACTGCCCATTTATCTATTGCAATGAAAGTGTAATATGGTAATTACACTGGACATCTTCCAGACAACCATTCGCATGTCCTTCCAGACAGAGTTATTGTGACGGAGGCAGAGGCGTTTAGGGGCGACCAAGCCATCAGGGGAGGGTGGTTGGGGGGATCAGGCAGGTAGGGGAGGGCAGTTAGGGTGATCAGACCAGCAGGCAAGGGCAGCTAGGGGGATCAGGCAGGCAGGCAGAGTGGTTAGGGCAGGCAGGCAGGTGAGGAGTTAAGAGCCAGAGGTCCCGGATTAGGGGTGGGATGTCCTACTGCCGGATTATCTGTACTAATAAAAGGGTAATGTGCTATTTAGACCGGACATCTTCCAGACAACCATCCTGACGTTCTTCTGGACAAAGCCACGGTGCGGGGGGCCTTGGCAGAGGCTGTTAGCGGTGATGAGGCCATCAGAGAGGGCAGTTAGGGGAGACCAGGCCCTTAGGGATGGACAGTTAGGGGTGACCAGGTCGGCAGGGGGGGACAGTTAGGATGGCAGTTAGGAGCGACAAGGCAGACAGAGGAGGACATTTTAGGGGTGATTCGGGTGGGATGGGGAGGAGCAGTTAAAAAGAATCAGGCTCCCAGGGAGAGGGGTATTTAGGGGTTTCATGTAATTTAAGTGGTTAGGGGATGGGAGGGTGGTTGGCAGTAGAAGCCAAAAGTCATAGATTGCAATAAGGGAAGTCCGACCTG
>NW_005871413.1:385160-386925 GCF_000147115.1 Myotis lucifugus
TTGGACAACCATCTGGACGTCCTTCTGTACATTTCCACTGTGGCAGGGGGCTGGTCAGAAGCTGTTAGGGGCGACCAGTTCTGCCTGGGGAGGGCATATAGGGGGATCAGGCAGATCAGGGAGGGCAGGTAGAGGCAACCAGGCCGGAAGGGGAGGGCAATTAGGTTGAACAGGCCAGCAGATGAGGGCATTTAGGGGGATCAGGCCATTAAGGGTGGGCAGTTAGGGGTGACCAGGGTGGCAGGGGAGAGCAGGTAGAGTCAATATGGCCTGGCAGGGGAGGGCAATTCTGGGGATCAGGCTGGCAGGCAAGGGCAGTTAAGGGGATCAGGCTGGCCAGGGAGGCATTTAGGTGGATCAGGCCAGCAGGGGTGGGTGTTTATGGGGATCAGGCCAGCAGGGGAGGGCAGTTAGGGGGATCAGGCTGGCAGGAGAGGGCAGTTAGGGGCAACCAGGCCATCAGGGGAGGACATTTAGGGGTTGACTGGGCCGGCAGGGGAGGACATTTACGGGGATCAAGCTGGTCGGGGAGGGCTGTTATGGGGATCAGGCCAGCAGGGGAGGGCAGTTAGGGGCATCAGGCAGGTAAGGACAGTGGTTAGGGCAGGCATGCAGGTGTACAGTTAGGAGCCAGAGGTCCCGGCTTGCGAGAGGTATGTCCGACTGCCCGTTTAGGCCCGAATCCAATAGAATTCCGGCCTAAACCAGCAGTCAGATATCCCCCAAGGGATCCCGGATTGGAGAGGGTACAGGTCAGGCTTCGGGACCCCCTCCCGCACACCCCGCATGAATTTCATACACCAGGCCTCTACTTTTATAATAATTTGCTTCCAATTGCAACTCCTATTCACTCAGAGGGGAGAGACTTGTCTGTTGCTCATGTGTCATTCCTCGGATGGCAACGAGGAGGTGACCTGGGTTTGTCACCACCTGATGCCTTTTCACGGAATATTAGAAGCCTTAGCTTTGTTGCTGTGGTGTTTTGTGTCTCTCTCTGTGTGTGTGTGCTGCTTCCATGGATTTACTTTTTCTATGTCTGACACCTAATTTATTATTTAAAAGCATCCTGAGATAAATTCTCTGGGTTTTCCCAGATCCCCTGAGGAGCTTTTAGAAATACCCTCAGGTGGGCTTTCCCCCATGGAGTTGGACAGCTGCTCTGGGTGGGGCATCATTGGTGACTGAGGGCCTCCAGGTGAGAATGGGGATTAGCATGAGGGTTACAGGATGCCTTTGTGTGAGTGGGGAGCAAGCTTTGTTCAAGGGAGGTAAGGGGGTCCTCTGTTTGGGGCATCGGGACAGCAGCTCACATTCTCATTTCTGTAGGAGGTTGTGGAAGTCTTTGGGAGGAGAGACACATGAAGACACATATTCAAAATTTCACAGTGTGGTCTCCATCTAGGAGCTCATTGTTCCTCACTCTCTCCTGTGACCAAGGACAGGAGGTGTTGCCTTTTCCTCATTTCCAGGTCCTTCTGACTGTGAGTGTGAAGTGAGCTGATTAACAGGCTGTGACTCCTCAACATAGTGTCACCTGAGGAAACATCACAGACCCCGACCAGGACCCAATGGCTGCTTCTCAGGTAAAAGATGTGTCCTTGGTAAAAGGCTGTTTGCTTTTGTTTGAACATCTCTGTACATATTTATCTTTCCCTCCCCATGCCTGTGTCCCCTCTGCTGCCTGTTACAGTCTGTCCTGCTTCCCACAGCTGGCTTTCTCAGTGCTGCTCTCCCTCTGCTCATCATCCCTAAAACCCCCCATTTC
>NW_005871413.1:387195-397674 GCF_000147115.1 Myotis lucifugus
CAAATATATTTTCTTGATTTTTTACAAAGAGGAAGGGTGAGGGATAGAGAGTTAGAAACATCGATGAGAGAGAAATATCGATCAGCTGCCTCCTGCACACCTCCTACTGGGGATGTGCCCATAACCAAGGTATATGCCCTGGACCAGAATCGAACCGGGGACCCTTCAGTCCGCAGGCAGACACTCTATCCACTGAGCCAAACAGGTCAGGGCCTTTTTCCTTTTTTCTTATGATAGTCAGTGTCAGCGGTTTCTATATTTCCCTCTCTCTTTTTTAATGTATGTTTTAATTGATTACAGAATGTAAGGGATAGGGGGAGAGAGAGAGAGAAACATCAATGAGCAGAGACAATCATTGATCAGCGGCCTACTGCATTCCCCCCACTGGGTATCCAGTCTGAAACCTGGAGTGTGCCCTGACCAGGAATGGAACCCTGCCCTCCTGGTTCAGAGGTCAACACTCTATCTCTGAGCCTCACGGGCCGGGCTGTATTTCTCCTTTGTCCCAGAGCCTTCTCTGCCTTCATTGTATGCAGCCTCCCCAAGGTCAGGAAGCATTCCCACCTTTAATTAACGACTTTCAACTACTCAGAACATCCCTTTTGTGACAGATCCACCTGGAAAGGCAGGCATGTCTAACATCCCTATTGGGATGGGGTCAGAGGCTCTTGTGTCTTGAAGAAGGGAAAGGCAGGTTTTAGATTCAAGTGGCTGCAGCATCAGCTCGTGATCAAGGGTAAGAAAATGCACATTTTACTGCTCAGCATAGCTCAGAAAGTTCAGAAAGAAGAGTAAATAGTAAGTAAAAGTGTCTTGCTCACTAGATCAGTACGAAATACTTAGGTAAATATTCTGTTAGCTTACAGAACATGAGAGGTACCTGTGGATTGACACTTGCAAAAATTAATGTTTATTTGTGATCATTTCCACATAATTCTTTCTTTATTGAGGTATATTTGGGAGTAATGTCACAGCAGTGGTGACCTGACCTTCTCAGGAACAAGGGTATAATAGCGATTTAATGAAATTTGTACAAAGACCATCACTTCACATCTGGAAATGTCCCTTTTCTTAGTTTGCGTTTCCTTTGGAAAATGAAGGACTTATTTTTATTTCCTACAGATCATTGGCTTTTGCATGGGAGCTGTAACTAATCAGGTTTGATTCTTTAAATTTTCATTATATTCCATACTCTCATCATGGACATACCCTATATGATCATTTTTTGTATTTTCTAGGAAGTTTCCAAGAATGGTATTATTAATGTATGTTTAATTTCATTAAATTTCTATGAAATAGCTCTCCACTAATGATACGTAAAAATTTTGAAAGAGCCCTAACCGGTTTGGCTCAGTGGATAGAGCGTCGGCCTGCAGACTGAAGCGTCTCAGGTTCGATTCTGGTCAAGGGCATGTACCTTGGTTGCAGGCACATCCCCAGTCGGGGGTGTGCAGGAGGCAGCTGATCAATGTTTCTCTCTCATCGATGTTTCTAACTCTCTATCCCTCTCCCTTCTTCTCTGTAAAAAATCAATAAAATATATTTTAAAAAAATTTTTTTGAAAGAATTGTACTGATAAGAAAAATTAGTTCCCCCAGGCTGGTGTGAATCAAGGAGTTCCTGGGAATCTGTGGTAGGCAGCCAATCCGTGTACTGGGAATCTGTGGTAGGCAGCGATGTATGTCTCTCTCTCTCTCTCTCTCTCTCTCTCTCTCTCTCTCTCTCTGTCTCTGTCTCTCTCTCTCTGTCCTTTTCATCCCTCTACCTCCCTGCCTTCACTCTCGAAAACTCAATGGAAAAAAATCTCCCCACGTGAGGATTTACAACCACAAAAAGGAAACTAGGTTTAACTTGTTTTGTATGTTATGTTTCTCTCCTTATCCTATATAATAAAGAGCTAATATTCAAATGGTCTTCACGCCCTCATGCCATCACGCTGTGATGCCCTCACGCCGTCACAATCCATCACCAGGAGGCTGCTTTTGTGTGGAGTCGTGGAGGCGGGTCCCGATGTCGCGGCAAGGTTGGGGGTCCCCCTGAGGCCGCGCCCCCCTGCCCCAGCACCAGGATGGGAGGCTGGATCCCCCACCAGGCAGGGCTTGACTTGGGTGGGGCCGGCTGGGTCTTGGTGTTGCCCATTGGAGGTGGGTCCAGCTGGACACTTCTGTTACACAGAAACGGCAAATAGCAATATTAAAATATTTCCTCTAATTTCCTTTTAATGTGCACGAATTTCATGCACCGGGCCACTAAACCATCTTGATTTCATAGTTGTAAAATGTGTGTCTCTGTGCTTTAACTATTATTTTTTTTTTTTTAAATGTATTTTATTGATTTTTTACAGAGAGGAAGGGAGAGAGATAGAGAGTTAGAAACATCGATGAGAGAGAAACATCGATCAGCTGCCTCCTGCACACCCCCTACTGGGGATGTGCCCGCAACCCAAGTACATGCCCTTGACCGGAATCGAACCTGGGACCTTTCAGTCCACAGGCCGTCGCTCTATCCACTGAGCCAAACCGGTTTCGGCTGTGCTTTAACTATTAACATTATTTCAGCTATTTTTTCTTTTTTTTTCTCAAGTAATTTTTATCTATTTCAGAAATGAAGGTAGAGGTAGAGAGAGATAGAAATATCAATGATGAGAGAGCAATATTGATTGGCTGCCTCCTGCACACCCAACACTGGGGATTGAGCCCACAACCTGGTCATGTGCCCAGACCAAGAATGTAACCATTGACCTCCTGGTGCACGGGTCAGTGCTCAACCACTGAGCAACACCAGCTGGACCAGGCAGAATAAACTTGTTTTAAGATTATTCATAGTATGTTTCTAAATAGGATTGTAGTTCCTACGTGTCCTATTCCATGAGAACTGAATTCCATTAACAAATCTTTTTAGTTCAAAGTTCCATATGAATTTTTTCTTGTGTTTTCTTTTTCTGAGTATTCAAATGTATGGCACATGATGCACAAACATTGGCATCACAAGTAAAAAGTGATCTTGTGACACGTGGAAAACACAGGCCCCATCTCAGAACCTGGATCCGAATCTGTGCCTGTACAGAAGTTCATTTCATTGTGGTCTACTTCACACTTGAGAAGAAATCCATATACTTCCAAGCGAGCCTGACATTTCCAGCTGAAAAATATACACCACTGACCCTGAGCAATGCAAACACACCATTCAGAAATCTATATGCCTGTGTCCATACCACTATTTTATTTTTTATTTATTTAAAAAATATTTTTCTTGATATTTGAGAATAAAGGAGAGAGAGAGAGAGAGAGAGAAACATCAGTGATGAGAAAGAATTATTGATTGGCTGCCTCCTGCACACCCCCTACTGGAGCAACAAGAATTAATCCCGCGACTCTTCTTTTTTTACTAGTTTTTATGTTATTTTATTGTATTTATTAATCCTCGTCCGATATTTTTCCATTCATTTTTAGGGAGAGTGGAAGAGAGAGGGAAATACAGATAGAAACATGGATGTGAGAGAAACACATCGATTGGTTGCCTCCGACCAGAGCCAGGGCCCAAGGAGCCTGCAACCAAGGCAAGTGTCCTTGACCGGGATCGAACCCGGGACCCTTTGGTCCAAAGGCTGACATTCCATTTACTGAGCCAAACCGGCTAGGGCAATCCCGGGACTCTTTTTTAAAAAAAATGTATTTTATTGATTTTTTACCAAGAGGAAGGAAGAGGGATAGAGAGTTACAAACATCAACGAGAGAGAAACATCGATCAGCTGTCTCTTGCAGACCCCCCACTGGGGATTTGCCCGCAACCAAGGCACATGCCCTTGACCGGAATCGAACTTGGGATCCTTCAGTCTGCAGGCTGGGACTCTTAAGTGCCTAGTCCGACACTGTATCCACTGAGACAAACTAGCCAGGGCTTTACCTTAATTTTAAAGTTTTTTTCCTGTAAACGTAAATCTATATCTAGGATTTGTGGACATATGTCATCCTCATTTGTCAGTGTTTGAAATCATATCAAGGAAAGTTACTGGCCAAAGTGATCTTATGGGTGAGTCAGGATACTCCTGTAGGTCCCAACCTCTTCTCCTAAGACTGTTTTAAGGTTGCATAACATTATGAACTCTTCTGGTGACCTCTTGGTAAATATTTATTTTCTTTCAGGGACCTTTGACCTTCAGGGATGTGGCCATACATTTCTCTCAGGAGGAGTGGGAATGCCTGGACCCAGCTCAGCGGAAATTGTACCTGGAGGTGATGGTGGAGAACTGCAGCAACCTGGCCTCCCTGGGTGAGGATGACTTCCTTCCCGAGTTCCTACTCCACCCGCAGGGTTTTCCTTTATTATTTTAACATCTCTAGGGGCTTCTGTTTTCTGTGTTAGATGCTTGCTCTCAAGGAACAAATTGAGCTCTAGCTCGTTTGGCTCAGTGGATAGAACTCTGGTCTGCAGACTTAAAGGTCCTAGGTTTGATTCTGGTCAGGGCCAATGCCAGGGTTGCTGGCTCGCTCCCTAGTGGGTGCGTGCAGGAGATATCCTATCAGTGATTCTCATCATTGATTTTTCTCTTTCTCTCCCTCTCCATTGCCATCTGAAACCAATAAAAAAAATACATTTTTAAAAAAAGGAACAAATTGAGGGTCCTTGGGATATAAAAGAAAGGCTTTTTGATCTATGTGAATTAAGAACTCAGTGTTTGCACACATTATATGTTGTCTACACTTACTGAGGTACTATCAGAAAAGAATATTTTAGAAAATCATTTTCTAGAATATTGTAATATTCTACCATGTCTTCTGGCCAGAGGACAGTTTGGATTGGAAATGGGAAAGCCTCTATGAAAATTCACATTCCATTTTCTTTTATTTTTTGATTTTTAAAGAATTTGTTGAATTCAGGGAGGAAGGGCGAGTTAGAGAGAGATAGAAACTTCAGCTGGGCATTAATTGATTTTTTTTTATATGTGCCCTGACCATATGTGTTCTCTGTATAAATTGCCAGATATGGAATCACTGGTTTCCTGGTACCTTTAGTAAATATTGGAAAATCATTGTGTTTTCTTAGTGGCTGCACCAGTGTGTTCATAATCTTGTTTTGATTTTTTTACAGAGAGGAAGGGAGAGAGATAGAGAGTTAGAAACATCGATGAGAGAGAAACATCGATCAGCTGCCTCGTGTTAGGTGTTTGTTGGTATATGATGGTGGTGCCCATTTACATTTCTCTGATGATGAATGAGTTGGGACCTTTCAGTCCGCAGGCCGACGCTCTATCCACTGAGCCAAACCGGTTTCGGCTCATTGTGTTTTCTTAGTGGCTGCACCAGTGTGTTCATAATCTTGTTGACGTGCATCAGTGTTCTCATTTCTCCACTTAATTGGTAATACTTTTCATTTTTTATTGATTTATGGATGATTGACATCTTGTTAGGTGTTTGTTGGTATATGATGGTGGTGCCCATTTACATTTCTCTGATGATGAATGAGTTGAACATCATTTAACATTTCCATTGGAAATCTTTATATCCTGTTTGGAAAATGTCTGTACAGGTCCTCTGCACATTTTTCCATCATATTGTCTTTTTGGAGGTAAGTTGTGTGACTTCCTTATATATTTTGGATCTTTAGCTTTTGAGGATGTAACATTGCTAGGCTTTTGTTGTTGCTGTTTCTCAGTGGTTTCTTTGGAATGCCAAACTTATTTTTTTGTAGTCTCATTTCTTTATTTTTTAGCTTTTTTGTTATGCCGGAAAAGATACATACAAACCAGTATTTTTCAGAGTGATGGTAAAGTTCATTGACTATGATTTCTTCCAATGTTTTCCTTGGCTTCAGGTCTCAAATTTTAGATGTTAATCCATTCTGATTTCATTATGGTTCATGGCCTATGAACACAGTCTAGTTTTATAATTTTTGCATGTATCTCTTCCGTTTTTGTTACATTACTTAGTGAAGAATCTGTCTTTCCATATTGTGTGTTCTTGCCTTCTATCCTACACATTAGTTAACCATATAGCTTTGGACATTTTAAAAGTTGTGTTACTTCTTTTTTCATGTTGACTTGTAAAAGATCTGTATATGTTATAGATATTAACTACTTATCAAATAATATGCTTTGGAGACCTTTTTTCCCATTTCCCTGCTTGTATTTTGAACGCACTGACAATTTCCTTTAATGTGAAGTTATTTTTGTATGGGGTTTAATGCTTTTTGACTATTATGCTTTGTTTACCTTTCTTCTTAGTGCTAGAATAAAAAATCAAATATCATAAAAACTTTTCTTTTCTTTATGGCCTAGCCAGATGGCCTCAGTGGATAGTGTCAGCCTGTGGACAGAAGAGTCCTATATTGGAATCTGATGAAGGGCACATGAGCAGGTTGCAGGCTCCATCTCCAGTAGGAGCCATGCAGGAGGCAGCCATTCAGTGAATATCTTAATGTTTCTATCTCTCTTTCCTTCTCCCTTCCTCTCTGAAATCAATAAAAATATATTTGAAAACAAAAACGTTTCTGTAACTTGTCATTTAATAGATTGACATATTAGCTTTATGTTTCAATCTTTAATACATTTTGGTTTAATATTTGTATGTGGTGTTTAATTACAGTCCAACTTCACTCATTCTTTTACACGTAGACATCTAAGTATGTCAACACTATTCGTATGTGTGAGAATCTGCTTTACTTCTTTGGTGGTATAAGCACCCTTGTAGGAGATTATTTTACCTCATGGGTGAGAAGTTGTACGGAGGCTCTTTGTTCTACAGTGCTTCTTTTTTGTAGTTGTTGTTAATCCTCACATGAGGACATTTTTTCCATTGCTTTTCAGAGAGAGTGGAAGGGTGGGAGCAAGGAGGGGGGAGAGAGAGGGAAACATTCATGTGAGAGAGACACATCGACTGGCCTCCTTCTACTCAAGCCTCAACCCAGGTTGGGTGGCAGTTTGTAGCCAAGGTATGTGCCCTTTAAGGGGATTTGAACCTGCCACCCTTACGTGCACAGGATGATGCTCTAACCCTGAGCCACACTGGCCAGGGCCTACCGTGCTCCTTTATTTACCTGTGTCTTAATGTGTAGATGATACTTTTGGATGACACCAGTTTGGAAATATTTTTTTAAAATAATGAAGCATGATGCCTTTAAGGTTATACGGTGTCTCTCATGTTAGTTTTGGTTCCCTGGTGTCCTGTGTCATTTCATATCAATTTTAGGCTGAGGTTTGCTAATTTTGTGAAAAGTGATATTGAGACGTGGATAGTGACTGCTTTGAATGTTTATGTCAACCTTGGGTACTGGTGACAGCTTATACTGTTAACATTCCAATTTAAGGTTGCATGTGTAGTTCATTTATTGAGTTCTTTAAAGACACCCAGCACTACTGTATATTTTTATTGGTTTTAGAGGAAGAGAGCCATGGGGCGAGAGCGGGCGGGGGGAGTGGGGAAGAGAGAGACACACAGAGAGAGAGAGAGATACATTTACTTCCCCACTTAGTTATGCATTCATTGGTTACTTTTTAATGTGCCCTGAGCACAGATCAAAACTGCAATGTTTTGGTATGAGGACCACACTCTAAACAACTGAGCTACTGGGTAAGGAAAGAATATCCTTTTCTTATCTGTGGTTTAGGCACCCTGGGTGAAGATCTTAAGACCTTTCCAGGAGCATGTCTATGTAGGCCTTTTATTCTACCTTGCTTCATTATTTCTCTTAATGTCTGTATTGCAGGTTTTTTATTTCTTTGTTTATATATATATTTTTTATTAATTTCAGAGAGGAAGGTAGAGGGAAAGATAGAAATATCAGTGATGAGAGAGAATCACTGATAGGCTGCCTTCTATACGTTCCCTAGTGGGGATCAAGCTGGCAACCCTGGCATGTGCCCTTGACCTTAATTGAACCTGGGAACCTTCAGTTCACAGGCTGGTGCTCTATCTCCTGAACCAAACTGGCTAAAGCTGTATTAGAGGGTTTTTTTTGATAACAGAAGCATTGAAGTATGTTTTAAAACCAGGAAGCCTGAAGCCTTTAATTTCATACATTCTTTTCACTATTGACTTGGTTACACAGAGCCCTGTGACATTCACATGAATTGTAGAAAGAGCTTTTCTATTTCCACCAAAAGTGTCATTGGGACTTTGATAGGGATTGCTTTGAATGTTTAGGTTACTTTGGGTACTAATGACAGCTGATACTGTTAGCATTTCAGAGTAGGGTCATGGAATGTGTTTTCCAACTTAGTGATTTGTTCTTTAATTATAGCCGTCAATGTGTGTGTATATGTTTTCTTTTGTTAATCTTCACGCCTTGGTTTTTTTTTTTTCCATTTAGTTTTAAAGAGAGGGAGAGGGCGATAGAGATAGAAATAGAGATAGGGAATGAAATATCGATGGTGAGAGAGACACATTGTTTCGCTTCTCACAAGTCCCAAACGGGGTTGAAATTGAACCTGCAACCATTTGGTGGGTGGCCCCATGCTCTAACCAAGGAGACACACTGCAGAGGGCAGCTACTAGTATTTTATACTTTACAGCATAGAAGTCATGCACCTTCTTAGGAAGTAAACTGTTAATATTTTATTTTCCGTTATGCTGGTAATCATGCAAATACATAATTAATTTGTTATTCTATATTAAATTCTGTTCCTATACAAGGACACAGCTAACTTCATTGTTTGGTTCTATATACCATGTTTTGAGAAATCAATTATATATTTATTTATCTCTATATTCATATGTATATATGTTTTTAGAAATGTGGAGTCTGTGATTTGCAATATAGAATTCTGTTACGTGTTAGCAGAGATCATTTTATTTATTTCCTATTTTTTGTTTTGACCATGGGAATTACTTAAAATACCTTAAGCCGAGCTTATTGTGATCAAGAATTTCTTCTTGCTAGGAGTTGGGGGTGGGTGGGTGGGGTAGGTGGATATGGCGGAGGTGGGAGGAGGGGGCGGGTGGGGAGGGCCTCAAAGACAGGTGGTTGGTGCCTGACGCCGGTTTAGCCGCCCAGTGAATAAACCGGCGCAAGGATTAAAAAAAAAAAAAAATACCTTAAGGTTATAACAGTGCACCTTAAACTCATAGTGTCAACTGCTTACAAATCTCTGCTGATTGCCAATTCTATCCATGTACCCACATAAGTTGATATCACATTGTCTTTAATGTTGCTTGTCTTATAGAAGAGATTTAAGATTATATTCTTTTATTTTTTAAAAATACTTTTTAAAATATTATTTTAGAGGCGATGGAGATGGGGAGAGAGAGACATATCATGATGAGAGAATCATTGATTGGCCACCTCCTGCACACCCCACAGTGGGGAATGAGCTGAAACACAGGCATGTGCCCTGACCAGGACTCAACCTGTGACCTCCTGGTTCATAGATAGACGCTTAACTACTGAGCCACTCAATTCCGCCGATTCCTTGTATTTTCTAAAGTTACACAGGAGAAATCAAAGTGATATATGTTTCTTTATTACAACACCACAGATTTTTATAGTTCTGTATATTGTTACACACACAAGGCATCTTTATGTGTTCATATGTTAGTGTTCTGTAGAATTTTTAAATTACCTCAGACGGATTTGTTATAGGGTAGGTCTAATAATGAGAAAGTTTTGAAGCTGGAGCAGTTGTCTCCTCTCCATTGTTTATCATCTGTTCTGTCAATATTCTTGTTGGATGGTTTTTGTTCATTTATCAGTTCCATGTTTTATTTCGTGCCCTTTCCCCCCAATAGTTTTCTGCTTAAAAACCCCCTAATGATCTTAGAGGAGCTGTCTTTTCCATGAGGAATTATTTTTTTATATGTTTTTAGGTAGTATTCTGGTATTCGTGATATTTTCATTGTTTTTATCTGTTCTCATGTTATATTCCACTTAGAATTCAGTGAGCTGCTTGCATTTGTATGTCTCTTTTTCCAATTGTCAGGATCTTAAACGATTAATTTTTTATATAAGCTACCTATTCCTTTTCGTTATTCTCTCTCTATGGGGTTGCCTTGGTAGTTGATTTGTTAGTGTCTTAGGAGTTCCTTAAATCTCTTCACATTTCCACATGTTTGTTGGCGTCTCTGGATTAAAACGTTAATGAATTAAAATTTTAATGATTTATGTACAAATTCTTTGATTAGTTACTATTTTTTATTTATTTATTTATTTTTAACTTTTTAAAATATATATTTTAAAAAAATATATTTTATTGATTTTTTACAGAGAGGAAGGAAGAGAGATAGAGAGTTAGAAACATTGATGAGAGAGAAACATCGATCAGCTGCCTCCTGCACATCTCCTACTGGGGATGTGCCCGCAACCCAGGTACATGCCCTCGACCGGAATCGAACCTGGGACCTTTCAGTCCGCGGGCTGATACTCTATCCACTGAGCCAAACCGGTCAGGGCTATTTACTATTTTTTTTAAAATGTATCTTTTTTTTTTTTAATTAAATCTTTATTCAGATTATTACAGTTGTTCCTCTTTTTCCCCCCATAGCTCCC
>NW_005871413.1:397774-413541 GCF_000147115.1 Myotis lucifugus
GCCCTCACCCCCCCCCCCCACTGTCCTCATCCATAGGTGCACAATTTTTGTTCACTCTCTTCCCGCATCCCCCACACCCTTTTCCCCCCCTAGAATAGTCAGTCCACTTCCTTTCTATGCCCCTGATTCTATTATAATCACCAATTAATCTGTTCATCAGATTATTTATTCACTTAATTTTTAGATTTACTTGTTGATAGATGTGTATTTGTTGTTCATAGTTTTATCTTTACCTTTTTCTTCTTCTTCCTATTCTTAAAGGGATACCTTTCAGCATTTCATATAATACCTGTTTAGTGGTAATGAACTCCTTTAGCTTTTTCTTATCTGTGAAGCTCTTTATCTGACCTTCAATTCTGAATGATAGCTTTGCTGGGTAAAGTAATCTTGGTTGTATGTTCTTGGCATTCATCACTTTGAATATTTCTTGCCACTGCCTTCTGGCCTGCAAAGTTTCTGTTGAGAAATCAGCTGACAGTCGTATGGGTATTCCCTTGCAGGTAACTGACTTTTTTTTCTCTTGCTGCTTTTAAGATTCTTTGTCTTTTGCTCTTGGCATTTTAATGATGATGTGTCTTGGTGTGGTCCTCTTTGGATTCCTTTTGTTTGGGGTTCTCTGCGCTTCCTGGGCTTCTAAGTCTATTTCTTTCACCAGGTAGGGGAAGTTTTCTGTCATTATTTCTTCAAATAGGTTTTCAATATCTTGCTCTCTCTCATCTTCTGGCACCCCTATAATTCGGATGTTGGTACGCTTGAAGCTGTCCCAGAGGCTCCTTACACTATCTTCGTATTTTTGGATTCTTTTTTAATTTTGCTTTTTCAGTTGTGTGTGTTTTGCTTCTTCATATTTCAAATCTTTGACTTGATTCTTGCGATCCTCTGGTCTGCTGTTGGGAGACTGTATAATATTCTTTATTTCAGTAAGTATATGCTTAATTTCTAGTTGGTCCTTTATCACAACCTCGAGGTTCTCATTAGATTTCTTGAGGGTCTCATTAAGTTTATTGGTGGTTTCTAGAAAATTCTTGAAAAACCTTAAAAGTGTGGTTTTGAATTCTATATCCAGTAGTTTGCTTTCCTCCATTTCTGTCATTTGTGACCTGTTTCTTTGTCTCCGAATTTTTTATGCTTCCCTGTGTTGGTAGAGTGGCTTTCTGCGCTAGGTGTCCTATAGGGTCCAGTGACTGTGCCTCCCCAATTTCCTGAGGTAGACACTCTTGGTCCACCCCCTTGTGGGCTTTGTGCACAGTCTTGTTATAGTTAAGCCTTGATTGTTGTAGGTAACACTGGGAGGAATTGACCTCCAGGCCAATTGGCTGTGAAAATCAGCTGTGTCTGCAGTGAGAGAACTTCTGTGCTGGAGACACCTCTCTGGGTCAAGACTTGCTTCAATGGGGCTTTGGTGTTCACTGAGTCTGCCCCCTGAGTGTGTCCTCTATGGGTCCGAGGAGCTGCAATCTGGATGGTCCCACTCTGACCACCGGGCACACCCACACCGGCTCCTGGATCTCTAAGGAGGTGTTAATCTAGCCTCTGCCTGAGGCTACCCAGCAGGAGCCAGCTGTGAAGCAATGCAAGTTTCTCTGGGGCCTTGTGCCAGCTGCAGTTTGTTAGGTAATTATCAGATTGCAAAGGGCCAGGCCTTTCATATGCAAAAGCCTCCTCACATAGCTTGGGCGGGGTGGGGTCCCAGGGGATCAACAGGGCTGAACAAGCAGTTATGGCTGCTCTCAGTCCTGCCCTTAGAGGCCCTGCTTCTCAGTGTCCTGGCAATCGCTGTAAGCACCTCCAAGTGAAAGCTACCCTCGAGTTCCGACTGATGCCAGACAGTCCAGTTTCTCCCGTATGAGTCTGGGTCCCCAAGACTCGCCTGGAACTGGAGCTCAGAGCTTGAGATTCCCCCCGGATTGAAAAAGACAACCCTGTCCTCAGCCGCCAGCCCTCTCCGCGTGCGCCTTTGCACCTCTGTATTTTACTCCCACACTGCACCTCCTCTGAGTCTTGGTATGCTTTTCTCTTTCCTTCTAGTTGTAGAATTTCCACTCAGCCAGCCTTCCTGTGGTTCTGGATGATGTCCGTTCCATCTTTTAGTTGTATTTTTGAAGTTGTTGTGGGAGGCAGCAATTTACGGTGTTTACCTATGCCACCATCTTGGTTTCTCCCAAATCTTAAATGTATCTTTATTGATTTCAGAGAGGAAACGAGAGGGAGAGTAATAGAAACATTAGTGAAGAGAGAATCATTGATCGCATGCCTCCTATACGTTGGGGGATCGATCCTTCAACCCAGGCCTGTGCTCTTATGTGGGACCAAACTGTGACCTCCTTGTTCATAGGTAGAAGCTCTACCACTGAGCCACCACTCTCAGGTAAATTCTTTGATGTTTTGAGTTGATCACATCATTCATTCATGATTCTACTCTATTTTTTTTTTTTTAAATATATTTTATTGATTTTTCACAGAGAGGAAGGGAGAGAGATAGAGAGAGTTAGAAACATCGATCAGCTGCCTCCTGCACATCCCCCACCGGGGATGTGCCCGCAACCCAGGTACATGCCCTTGACCGGAATCGAACCCGGGACCTCTCAGTCCGCAGGCCCGACGGCTCTATCCACTGAGCCAAACCGGTTTCGGCTCTACTCTATTTTTTAATTCCTGTTTTATGTATTTCAATTTCCTCTTTTGGTGTGATGTTTGTAAAATACTTTCTCATTGTATTTTTATTTTGATTAAATAATATTTTTGTGATATTATATAGTTGTCTTTTTTTCCTTCTTTACAGCATTAAGATGTTTATTTTCCATTCTTTTTGAGATATTTAATATATTTTCATTAATGTAGTGCCAGTTTGAATATATTTATTTTGTTTTCCTGAATGTACACTTTTTCTGTTTTGTTTTTTTTTTTCAAGACTTGATATCTTTGGTTCAGATTCCTGAATTGTAAGGTAGCAGGCTTTTGAACATGCTTTCTATAGGAAGAAACAAATAATAACCTCTGGAACAAATTCTCCTTTCGGTCAACACTATTTTCAGGATCTCTGTTCTTGGTTCGATTGTCTGTTTCATTTCCCAGTTGCAAATGTTCTCTGTTTCCTTCTAAGACACACAGTGTTTTTTCAGGCTTCATATACATGTTCAGTACTGCAGTCTTTGTGGTGCTCGAACAATTTCTCATTTGTAGCAGCCATTATAGGGCACTCACCGTGCACTGCCATTCTGTTCACACTCTATGTCATACACAACTGACACTTGTTCAAGGGGCTTCAAAACAGGGAGATCATTGAACGTGCACTTCCCGGATACCTCTCTCGCCAGCGAAGAAACTGGTAATTAGGAGTGTTTTTATAATACTGCCCTTGCAGGCCAGGAGGTTTGAGCAGGTATCATTTGCAAATGTAGGCAGTTCTTTGTCCCTCTTTGATGTGAGTTTTCCTCATTGTACCTATTTTGAGCTTTGTTGAATCCTTCAGTGGGTCTTGGAGTACTCAAAACTGTCATTGGCCTATAGTTGCTGGTAACTTCAGCACTCACCACCTGATTGTCAAACTTGAAAATTTGTTTTCTTTCAGGTATGTCATCGGAAGATGACCAGGCCTTTATCCCAAAGCCCGGAATACAAGATTTATTCCGTGAAATAATACTGGTAAGATATAAAAGGTGTCGCTTTGATAATGTACACTTAATGAAAGCCTTGGAAGAGTGTGATAGGAAGAGACTGAATTAAGTCTACCAGACCTGAGGCCCTGAACCTAGGCAAAGTACCGAAAATTAGGTACAGCGGTATAGCGGCAGATTCGTAATTACCAAAAAATCGGTACAGTGGTCTGGTAGGGTTAATATAAACAGAACTAATCTGGAATAGTTATCATAACAATATTGTTGTTACCTCTACAGGTCAAGTGTATAATACTTTTGTGAAACCTCCGATATTAAAGTCAGTACCATTGGCAGATCAGTGTGTTTCTGAAGGTGAAAGTTGAAAACAACTTTTTACTGTTATGCATTCTTGGAAAGGAAATCTGGAAAAACTAGGAATTATAGTCTGTAGTGTAAATAATCCTTTGAATTGCTTAGACTGTAGGCTGGGCCCTAACCGGTTTGGATCAGTGGATAGAGCATCGGCCTTCGGACTGAAGGGTCCCGGGTTCGATTCTGGTAAGGGGCATGTACCTTGGTTGCGGGCACATCCCCAGTAGAAGGTGTGCAGGAGTCAGCTGATCAGTGTTTCTCTCTCATTGATGTTTCTGGCTCTCTATCCCTCTCCCTTCCTCTCTGTAAAAAATCAATAAAATATATTTTTTAAAAAAAAGAATGTAGGGTGGGATTATATTTTCATGCAATCATTTCTAAAATGTAGAGATTTATAATGTACCTATAAAATTTAAATGTACTCAAATTGAAAATCTTATGAATATTATATATATATATTATTATATTATTATATATTATATATATATTATATATATATTATATATATAATATATATAATATATATATATATATATTCTATTGATTTTTTTTTTACAGAGAGGAAGGGAGAGGGCTAGAGAGTTAGAAACATCGATGAGAGAGAAAGATGGATCAGCTACCTCCTGCACACTCTCTACTGCGGGTGTGTCTGCAACCAAGGTACATGCCCTGACCAGATTCAAACCTGGGATCCCCCAGTCCGCAGGCCGATGCTCTTTTATCTGAAGCAAACCAGCCAGGGCTTATTATTACTTTTAAATATATTTCTTATAAACTCAGAGAAGTAATGAGAGGGAGAGAGCAAGAGAAACATCATTGATAACAAACAATCATTGATCAGGTGCCTCCAGCATGCCGCCCATGAGGATTAAATCCGAAACCTGAGCATGTGCCCTTGACTGAAATTTAACCTGGGTCCCTTCAGTCCTCAGGGTACTGCTCTATTCACTGAACCAATTAGGCTAGGTATTTCATTTTTTTTTTTTTATAAGAAAAAATATTTTTATTGATTTTTGATAGGAACATAGACAAAGAGAAAGGCAAACATCAATGATGAGAGATAATCACTCTATGTGATTATATTATCTTGGCTGCCTCCTGCATTCCGCATACAGGGGACCGATTCCGAACCCAGGGCTTGTGCCCTCACCCGGAATCGAACCATGACCATCTTGCTCATACATTGAAGCTCAACCAGTGCGCCATGCTTGCTGGGCAATTTAGCAGTCTTTTATTTATTTATTTATTTATTTATTTATTTATTTTTAAATATATTATTGATGTTTTACAGGGAGGAAGGGAGGAGGATAGAGAGGTAGAAACATTGATCAGCTGCCTACTGCACACTCCCCACTGGGGACATGCCCACAACCAAGGTACATGTCCTTGACCGGATTGAATCTGGACCCTTCAGTCCACAGGCCAACACACTATCCACTGAACCAAACCAGCTAGGGCAATTTGGCAGTCGCTCTCTTTTTTTTTTTTTTTTTAATATATTTTATTGATTTTACAGAGAGGAAGGGAGAAAGACAGAGAGCCAGAAACATCGATGAGAGAGAAATATCGATCAGCTGCCCCCCACACACTCCCCAACTGGGGATGTGCCCACAACCAAAGCACATGCCCTTGACCGGAACGGAACCTGGGACCCTTGAGTCCGCAGGCCAGCGCTCTATCCACTGAACCAAATCGGCCACAGCAATTTGGCAGTCTCTTAAACAGGAATTCATGCTTCCTTCTCTGACAATGTTTTGTATCTATTTTTTGTCTGTAACTTTAGTAAACTAGGAAAGCTTTTTGTATAAAACCCACTTGGTTTAATGAGTATCACATAATGGTTCTTAAGGAACAAGTGTACAAGTTTAATGAAGTTATAACTGTCACTAAAGGACTTTCTATCTCTCATTGTCACCAGAGTACAGATAATGGAGAGAGCAGTTATCAATGGATTGAACATTGGAAAAACTTTAAGGAAGAGTCATATCTTAATCATCAGTGGAGAAGAGAGCTTTATAAAAGTGGAAAAGTCATTGACCAAACGTCCAATCCCAGTACACATCAGATTATTCTTATTGTGGAGAAGACACAAAAAGGAAGGAAATGTGTCCAGTCTTTTCAGCAGTCTTTAAATTACCATGAACAAGAGAATATTCATTCAGGGGAGGAGTTTAACAAATGGAATACTTGTGGTAGACTTTCCAGTCAAATATTCAGTCTAACTAAAATGAAAAAATTCCATAATAGAGAAAAACCTTATAAATGTAAAGATTCTGGTAAAATATCTAATTGGTCTTCAGGTTGTACTCTAAATCAGAAAATTCATACTGGAGAGAAGCCTTACAAATGTAAAGCATGTGGCAAAACCTTTAAATGTCATTCATCTCTTACTGTACATGAGGGAAGAATTCATACTATTGCAAAATTTTACAAACTCAGAGAAGATGGACAATGCTTTAGTCAGTCCTCAGGACATACTCAACCTCATAGAAATTATCCAGGAGAAAAGTCTTATAAATGTTCAGAATGTGACAAAGACTTTAGCCGGTGCTGTACCCTTAGTACTCATTTGAGAATTCACACTGGAGAGAAACCTTATGACTGTAGCGATTGTGGTAAAGCCTTTGGCAGCTCCTCAGACCTTAGAAAGCATCAGAGAGTTCATACTGGAGAGAAGCCTTATAAATGTAGAGAATGTGGTAAAGCCTTTAGATGGTCCTCACATCTTAATACGCATCAGAGAGTTCATACGGAAGAGAAGCCTTATAAATGTAGAGAATGTAGCGAAGCCTTTAGATGTTACTCCCACCTTACTAGACATCAGAAAGTTCATACTGGAGAGAAGCCTAATAAATGTAGAGAATGTGGCAAAGCCTTTAGATGGTCCTCACACCTTACTAGACATCAGAAAGTTCATACTGAAGAGAAGCCTTATAAATGTGGAGAATGTGGCAAAATCTTTAGATGGTCCACAGACCTTACTAGGCATCAGCGATTTCATACTGGAGAGAAGCCTTATAAATGTGGAGAATGTGGCAAAGCCTTTACAACGTCCTCAAACCTTAGTATGCATCAAACAGTTCATAATGGAGAGAAGCCTTATAAATGTGGAGAATGTGGCAAAGCCTATATATGGTATTCACGCCTTACTAGGCATCAGAGAGTTCATACTGGAGAGAAACCTTATAAATGTAGAGAATGTGGTAAAGCCTTTAGATGGTCTTCATATCTTAATACTCATCAGAGAGTTCATACTGGAGAGAAACCTTATAAATGTGGAGAATGTGTTAAATCCTATAGATCATACTCACACCTTACTAGGCATCAGAGAGTTCATACTGGAGAGAAGCCTTATAAATGTAGAGAATGTGGAAAAGCCTTTACAAGGTCCTCACACCTTACTACGCATCAGAGAGTTCATACTGGAGAGAAACTTTATAAATGTGGAGAATATGGCAAAGTCTAGATGCTCCTCAGAACTTAGTCCGCATAACAGAGTTCATACTGGAGAGAAGCCTTGTAAATATAGAGTAAGTGGCAAAACCTTTAGAAGGTCCTCAGAATTCTTATACCATATATGTAGAGAATGTGGGAAAACCTTGAGTGTAGCATCATACCTAAATTATCATCAGCGAGTTTAAACTGGAGAGAAGCCTTATAAATATAGAGTATATGGCAAATCAATTGGGAGGTCTTCAAAATTTACTGCACAGTAGAGAGATCATACTGGAGAGAAGCCTGTTAAATATAGAAAGTACGACAAAGATTTTATTTATTGTTTCTGCCATACTAGACAGCATAGATTTCATAGTTGAGAGAAGTCTTAGAGATGTGCGGAGTTTCGTGAGTCCTTGACCAGCAGTGAGAACTTACTGAACATCACAGAATTCACTCTCAACAGAAGCCTAATGAATGTGAAAAATGTAAAAAAGCCGTGAAAAGTCATTCAGGTATTACTGTACTTGAGAGACTTCCTAACAGAGAGAGTCCTTACAAATGTAAAGAATGGGCTGGAGCCTTTACCCACAGCTCAAAATTTACTAAACAGCAGAGATTTCATACTGGAGGAGACCTTACACTGTAGAAAATGTGAGAAAGCACGGGCTGGCATGACTCGGTGGCTTACCTTTGACCACACACCACAATGTCAGGGTGCAATTCCTGGTCAGGGCACAGGCCCTGGTTGCGGACTCGATCTCCAATGTGGGGCTGGTAGGAGCAAGCTGATCCACGATTCCCTCTTATACATATTTCTCTCACGCACTCTTCTTTCCTCTCTGAAATCAATAAAAATATATTTTGAAAGAAAAAAAAATAGGAAACCTTTAGTCAGTGTGTATTCCTTCCTGTACATCAGAGAGTTTATACTGGGGAGAAACATTGCAAATGTGATGAGTGATATCATCTTTTTACATCAATGGAGTCTCTTAAAATCAGAGAATTCATTGTGAAGGAAAGCCTTACAACGGTGAAGTATGAGGCACAACTTTTAATTATCTTTGTCTTACTCAATACAAGAGAACTCGTAGTGGAGGGAACACCTATAAATGTACTGTGTGCGACTTTGATCAGCAGTGGGGTTGCCTGCATTGTGAAGCTTCGTTGTAGAGCGTGGACCCATGAAGCAGGAAGTCAGCGTTCATTTCCCGATTAAGTCTCATGCCCTGTTTGTGGACTATATATACAGTAGTTTTCATGCAAGAGGCAGCTTATTGATGATTCTCTGTTATTGCTGTTTCTATCTCTCTCCCTCTCCCTTCTTCTCTCTCAAATCCTATACCAGTGATGTAGTACAACGTAGGAGATGTTTCATACCCAGGATGCAGAATTGCTATGAACTCTGCATTGGAGAGAGGACACCGGTTTCTGAGCTGCACTCCTAGCTGAACTCAGAAAATTAAGTTTATTTCTTTCATTTCCTATTTCATATTCTCTGTGTTATGTTTTTCTTTTCTCATTTTTCTACTCAGCTGATACTCTTTTCTGCAGTGCTTTAACAATGCCATCTAAACCTCTTCCCCTCCCACATGGGCCCTCTGGCCCCTGTAACTTCTGTTCCACAATTTAGAATTTTACTATTGCAATAACTGACTTCAGGATTTGGCAATATCTTGCTCTATATTCATGTAGTAGAAAGGTGACCATTCATCTTTCCATGCTGGATTCTAGATTTTGAATATGAATGTTAATTTTTGGATTATAATAAATTGGCTTCTGTGTGCTTTATAACTGGAATAATTTTTCTTGTCCTGATTTTCATTGTTTTCCTTAAGAATTTCTCAGTGTTACCTCATTACCTTCTTTCTTGGGATGGACTCAGCCCTTGTTAAACAGATTTTATTGTCAATTAATTAAATGTTGCTGGATATTGGTCATTCTTCCAAGAGGAATCCCAGAGACCATGGCAGATGTGTGGTTGAAAAATCTTATTTTTCATCAGAAGTTATTTTGTATATTGACAGCATGACCACAGTTATGTTCATAGGCGCGTTAGTTGTCCCCTCATTGTTTTCCTACCGTCACTGTATGTCCCAGGGACAGCAGGATAGCAGTGATTTAAATGAAAGCGCCACATACATTCCTTCTCCAGTGTCTTGTAAATTTGTACAAGCTGGTAATATCAGATGCTTTGCATGGGCCAACCCAAAGGATCACACAATGATTAAAGAAGCTAGATATTGGGTACCCTTCTACTCCCTGACATTCCCATGGAGCATTCATACGTATAAGAATCTCCTGATATTTTGTGACTAGGTCTCTATCTGGACCGGGGGCTTTATAGTTTTTTGTTCAGGACAAACTATTGGATCCGGATCATTGATAGGAATTTGATGTCACCTCGACAAGAGTTCCATTTTCTGGTATTGTAGTGAGTAATATTGAGGGTGTGTATTGATGGAAAAGATACAAAAGATTGGTTTTTCACTTGGTCATTAGGAAAATAGATGAAGCAGACATTGTTTCTAGGTTAAGAGGGCCTTCCGTCTTCATTTTGTTCAGAATGCATATTCTGCTTTGGGATGAAAAGCTCTTAGAGACTTCAATATGTTTTATCTCATGGCACAAATGTAGTATTTACTGAAATTCAGAGGTCCACCAAAATATGTATTTTGCCAACCTGTCAAAAAAATGTCTGACTTTGACTCATGCACGCCACAGAGCTATTACTGTGTTGGCCTTTGTCACATTTTATTCGACAATCTATGAGTAATGTAGTCTGTGCTATTGACTACATAACCAGGTGTTTCTTGTAGTAAAAATTCTCGCAGCACACCAGTTTGCCAGTGTGACACTGCTTGATAATCTCTGCTGTAAACTTATCAAAATCATCTCATCTAATGAGTCATTTGAGACCAATTTTTCGTATTGACTTTTTTTTCTGTCAGATCCATCCATTGATGTCAACGGGAAGCTAAAGTTCCCTGCTCAGACTGTGTTAATTAGTTTTAAAATGGCAATAACTACATACCTATCAATAATCACTTACAATATAAATGAGTTAACTGCTTCAACCAGAAAACATAGGGTAGCTAAATGGATATGGGAACGATACCCATAATTATGCTGTGTAAATGAGACCCATTTCAGATGAAAGTAAAGGGTTGGAAAAAAAGTTATTTCATCTCTACCTTTGGGCCCCAAAGAAACTACTCTGCAGAGAATTTTGCTCTGGTGAAAGCTCTAATCTTGGACGGTGTACATATAATAGGCATGAGGATAACCGTGCTCAGAGTTAGTTGACGCATGTGGAAGCTCTGCTTTTTAGTGAAGTCAGCACGTAAATCATTTTTCATTCCCCAGAAATTTGTTTTGGAAGGAAAAGTAGGAGACTTTTTATATTATTATCAATGGCCCATTAATGAGATTACAGAGACTACTAAATTAATAACATTCATTTGACAATGTACTCCCAGAACACACAGACTTCAAAGATCACAACTTACTATCAATATATTCTGTTGAAAAATACATTAATTAAAATTTCTCTAAAAAAAAATTTCTCTCCCACAGTGTTGGAAGGTATCTTATGTTATCAGGTGCCTACCCATGGATGGACATCTGTGTCTGTTTCTGACACTTCCGTCATCTACGATAGAAATTAGACTTCAAAAATGAGCAGTCAAAACATAAGTAGACAGCCATCCGAAAACACTGGTGTGGCCTATCAAATGAATGTTACTGCTAATAGTAGCAGTGATTAATAATAACAATAGGATTCTGTCAAGCTTACATATATGTATCACAGCTATTAATATTACTGAAGGTATATTATATGCCCTTAAACTATAAGAAAGTATACTAAACAATATATAATAAGTAAAACAAAACCTGAATCATCATAAAAAATTTAATCTCTTGTGCCATACCAATGTTGCTCAGTTATTGAGCATAGACTTAGGAAATGTGAAGTGAGGGTTCCATTCTAGGTTGGTGCACATGCCAGGGTTGTGGGCTCCATCCCCAGGGAGGGGCATGCAGGATACAGCTGATCCACCTCTCCCTCTTCTTTCCTCTGTGAAATCAATAAAAATCTATTATTTTAAAAAATTGCTTGTTATACTTAATAGAGGCCCATTAGACTTGACTGCCTCCCATTGACAGTATTTTCACTTTACAAAAAAACAAAACTGGCCTTGACTGCCATCCAAGGTTACAGTCTCCAACCCCAATGGTCCATTATTTATGAAGAAAAACTAACACTGAGCCTTCCCACTACCAGGGCACTTCATTATCCTACAAAAAGTTGGCTCCTCGCCCTGACCGGTTTGGCTCAGTGGATAGAGCATCAGCCTGCGGACTCAAGGGTCCCAGGTTCGATTCTGGACAAGGGCATGTGCCTTGGTTGTGGGCACATCCCCAGTAGGGGGTGTGCAGGAGGCAGCTGATCAATGTTTCTCTCTCATCAATGTTTCTAACTCTTTATCCCTCTCCTTTCCTCTCTGTAAAAAATCAATGAAATATATTAAAAAAAGAAAAGTTGGCTCCTCAATACTTCTTTGGGTTGATTATCCTAAAGAGAATGTGTGCATGAAAAGGGGACACATGCTACCTTAACAAGCTCATTGAAGGCCTGCATGTCAGTCTTTAAAAGTCAGAGACCTAAAGTAACCAGAAAGGATGGTCTGAAATGAGAATCTTTTTAAAAGCAGTTTATAGCAGGTAGTCAGGTCCTAGACAAGAATCTTCCTTAACAAGAGGGAATCCTTAACTAAGCCTGTCTATTGTCTTTTGCAGCCAGGATAACATTTCCTTTGGAATATCAGGGTAACTCCCCCTTTTCCAGAGCCCTCAGGACACAACCAGTGCACCAGGGGGAAAATGTAAACACACTCATTGTTATTAGGTTAATTGTTCACTGTTAATAAAGTTGTGTACACTTATATAAAAGACTAGTAGCCCGGTGCACAAAAATTTGTGCACTCGCGGGGGGGTGGGGAGGCTCAGTTATTAAACATTTATCTTCACAACACTGACCACATTGTTGGTGGTGGTGGTCTTGTCAGAATGTGTTTTATTATGCAGATGAAAATCTATTTAAACAGATTTGATGTAGATATTTTCAAAGATGGAAGAATTGTCCCTGTCAACTATTTTAGTTGATTCATATCTTCACTAATTGTCATCATTGCAAAGTTTTCAGTCCCCATATGGATTGCTGGATATAATAGGTCATGCGCTGTCCCTGTCCTTTGTAGCCATTGTTACCTGAAGGACTCTAGTTTTCCATTTATATGTTTAAGTACCAACCTTACCGGCTTAAAAATGTAAGCTTTTAACACTGCTCTCTCTGTTACATATCCTTCCGATGAAAAGTGGAGTTGGGTTGCAGCACAGGAGAGAAATTCAGAAGGGGAATATTGAAGTAATGAGTGCAGTATGAGAAGAGGGAACCTATTTCCCTGGCCACAGGCGCTGGCGCCCTGGACCACAGGGCTGGCAGCTTCTCCGGGTGGCTGCAGCCTGGGACCTTGGGCGGGTGGCTTGTCCGTCTCCTGGGCTGCAGCCACCCGCAGACGCTGGCACCTGGACCAAAGGTGGGCGGCTTTTTCTGTGCTTCCAGGGAGGGCAGTCAGTTATGTGTATATGTGTGTGCATGCAAACATAGGCGTGTGCACGTGTGTATGTGGAAATCTGCTGGGAAAGTCAAAAACCATAGAAGAGTTGCCCCCTATCTCTTGAATATTCCAGAGATACCCCCCACTTTTTTATTCTATCACTACTGGAGAGTCAGTATTTGCAGCCAGCCAGCCAGTAACTCTCTCAGTTTCTATTTCTGATTTCTTCTTTTCTGTCTTTCTTCCAACCCCTAATCATATTTCTACCTGGATGCATCATTTTTTATTCCCAATATGCTGTATAGAGAAAAGAGTCAGGATGCTGTCTTCCCATGAATAGTACTCAGTAAAAAACCAATTGCATTTTAGTTGGGCAATGCCCCTACTTACTCTTCAAATCCCCTCCAACCTTCATTTCTGTTTTCCCTATTTGGTGGGATTGTTTCTGCTGCTCCTTTTTCTCCACCCCCACCATCCCTTGGATCGTAAATGTAAAATTCTTTTACCATGTCCAAGAAATTATTAAAAATACAGGTACTTGGAAAAAAAAATACAGGTACTTCTCCGATCACTGGCCGGGCAGGGCAGGGAAGAGGTGGCTGCTGGTGGCCACCTCTTCCCTGCCCCGCCCGACTTCTCTGATCACTGGCGGTGGGGGGTGGGGGGGCGGCTAGCAAAGGCAGCCTCAGTTCTGCGATCACGGGCCGGGGGTCAGGGCAAAGGCTGGGGGCCGCCTTTGCCCTGCCACTCTACTCTCGCCTCCTGCCTGGGTTTCCAATCACCTTCATTGGCAGGCGGCTTCTTCTGTCCTTCCCTTTTGCCTCCCAGCATTGCGCCTATGTATGCAAATTAACCACCATCTTTGTAGGCAGTTAATTTGCATATCAACCTGATAAGCTGTTGGGAAGCATAGCAAAGGTATAGTCAATTACCATGTTTGTCTATTATTAGATAGGCTATGTATCAGTCATTTTACTTTTCATCCACTCCCAGAGGTTTCCTCACTCAGCTCTCCCCCACCTCCCTAATCGATCACCAATCGATTTCATATAACCCACTTCCATCTTCTCTCTCTCTCTTTTTTTATAAGGGGTGGCAGATGACTGGTTGATATTTTGTGGCAGTGAAAGTGGGAGGGAAAGCTAGAATGGACTATTATCCAAGTGAAAAGAAAAAGGGAAGGTAAGGAGCAGTTGAGGTCAGGGGCCTGGATGGTTGAATAAGAAGTTAGTCGAGTCCTGACCTGTTTGGCTCAGTGGATAGAGCGTCGGCCTGCGGACTCAAGGGTCCCGGGTTCGATTCTGGTCAAGGGCATGTACCTTGGTTGCAGGCACATCCCCAGTGGGGGGTGTGCAAGAGGCAGCTGATCAATGTATCTCTCTCATCGATGTTTCTAACTCTCTATTCCTCTCCCTTCCTCTCTGTAAAAAATCAATAAAATATATATTTAAAAAAAAAAAAAAGTAAGTCGCTATACTCCTGATAATTACTCCCAGAGATGGCTGACTTCCTTAATTCAAGCTGCCTCTCCTTCAATGGCGAGACACAGGGGCTGAGAGAGCAGGCTGCCCTTCCCCTCCTCCCTCCTCACTGAGGTTTTAATGACTCCAGGGAAATTGGAGCCAGGAAGTTTCTGATTTCAAACTCAATCTGCCCCAGTTTTGAATTCTTTGTAACTATACTGTAAGAATGTGTTCCCGGCTTTTGAAGATTCTGAGAAAGACACCTCCCTGGGACACCTGCAGCTGAAGGGCAGACCAGCCATAGCTCTAAGCACAGCCTCTGAGATCTGGGAAACTTCTGTGTGAATTCCCCTGACTCCCTCCTGTTTGGTGCCACCTACAGGAGCCAGGCCTAGAGCCCTTGTGAGACTTTAGGAAATTGCATTGCATTCATTCATTGCAGCCTGAGACCAGAGTGTTAGTGTCAGCCCTGAGGGGGTAAGTAGGTTTCCTTTAGGGTAGAAGTGTGCACTATAGGGTCAGGGTGCGGTGCAGGCCTTGATCAAGAGGCAGGGAGGCAGGATTTGCTCAAGGGAGTCTGCCCCGACCTGCAGGGCACGCTTCGTGGGTACACCGCACCAAATCCTGCAAAGGAATGAGAGGATAGGAGACGCGAAGAAATGGAGGCAAGACAAAGTTCTGATCAAGCCTCAGTTTTATTTTTACAGCGAGGGGTATTTATGTTATTTCTAGAGGAGGGGAGTGGGTAAAGGGGGTCCATGGAATTAGCCTATCATTAAGGATGTAACAAAGGCTCTGGAATGTCACAGCTATGCTCTTATCAGCGGAGATGTAGCAGGTTTGTGCTTAGGGTGAGGGTAGGTTATCTTTTAACTCCAGGCCAAACCGGGAGTTGGCTTGGAGGAGCCAGAAACCTATTATGCTGTAAACTGGAGATGTATATGTGATTTATAATGGCTCCCAACAATTCCTCCCTTACCATTTAGTTAAGGGTGGGCATTAACCGACTGGGGGAGTAGTGACCTGGTTCCTCCCATGAGATCGGCAGATCTCACCTCTGGTGGCTCTTGGTATCTTTTGGGGAGGACAGGCAGAGCAACAATTATATATGTATGGATACCAACCTCTATGCAAACCAGGTGTGCTCACAGAGAAATCCAGAGGCGGTCGAGAAAATTTTGATTTTCTGTTTTGACCTTCCCTTGCAGTGCTTTGCCCTGCACCCAGACGGTGCCCATACCATACCTCTATATAGAGTGTAGGTAAGCATTCCTCTG